>NC_045593.1:83039603-83109603 GCF_009819795.1 Aythya fuligula | reverse complement strand
TGTGATCGCTCTCTAACCTCTGCGGGTCCGGGATGGGCAGAGGAGAGCGCGCCGAGCATCTCTGAGGGGCTCAGCCCTTATTTCCCCTCCGTCGCCCCGCACTCCGCTTTCCTCAGGCTTGGGGGATCTGAGCTTTGAAAGGATTTAGGGTTCGATGTGTGTATTTATTTTTGTCTTTTTTTTTTTTTTTTTTCCCCTTTCCTTCCCTTTCTGTATCTCCCTCTTTCCCCTTGGTGTAACCCAACCCGGGGCCGCGCCAGCCCTTGTCTCTCGTCCCCTCGTCCCCTGCGGGAAGGAAAAGTTCATTCTGGAGCTGAGCGGTGACAACTTCTAAACGCTGTTTCTGGCGGGGGGGCAGGCGTGGGGGGCGTAATGTGAAAGCCAGTTGCAGGTAGGGCTGTTCTCTGAGCGGCACGGCAGAGCGCGGCGGGCGAGCAGGGAGCTGAGATTTGCTCCCCGGGTTTTCCAAAAACCAAATGTTAAACGCCGGCCTCACCTGCCGAGCCCTGCGAGCAGTGTACGTGTACAAAAACACCGTCACACACACCACACGCGCGGACTCACATGTGTGTGTGTGCATATATGCACACGCAGGGAGCGGAGGAGATGGGGGACAATAAATATATAGGCTGCTGTCACAGGACCCGGCGAGCGGTTCTGACGTGTAAAAATTTCCCTCTCTGTCTCCCCAACTTCCAGCATTTTCACGTCTCCTGCTCCGCCAGGGGACAGGGCGGGATGTGGCAGGGACAAGAGGGACGCTGGGGGTTCCTTTTGCCCTGCTCCCGGCCGGGCCGCGGGCACTGTGAGAAGAGATGGAGCTCCCAAATTGGGGAGGGGGCCCTGGTACGGCTCGGCATGGCTCGGCACGGCTCGGCTGCCCCCGCAGCATCCTCGGCCAGGCCTCGCCAGCCAGCGTTGCCCAAGCCAGGCCTCATCTCCCATCACCAGCGCTGGGGCCTTCCTTCCCAGGCCTTTCTCTTCTTTCCCTTATTTTTTGCTTTAAATTTTTACATTTCCCCCCTTTTCCCATTCTGTCTCCCATTCCCTGGCCAGCCCTGAAGGACAACCGAGTTGTCTGACCGGTGCAGCAGAGGATGCACGCACCCGAGGCGGTGTTTCACGGGGGGAGAAGCGATCGTTCCCCGATTTGGGAAGGGGTCTCCGCCGGGGGCTGTATCCCCCGTCCGTGTGTCTGTCCGTGTGTCTGTGCGTGAACCTCCCGGGGGGACCAGGGCTGGCTCCTCCCGGGACTTAGGGCTGCTCTCTGGGGCACCTGCCCTCAGCCTGCCGCCCTCCATCCCCTCGCCCCCCCCCCGGGGGCCGCCGGGGGGCTTTGTGTGGCCGGACCCCCCGGCCTGCCGCTGGGTGGGCACCCCCCGGGGGCACCCCCCTCTCCCCTGCAGGTGTCCCCTCCGCCATCACCACCGCCGTCCGGGGTCATCCCCGCAGCCTGTCGCCAGACCCACGCCTCGCCCAAGGGGGGGGGGGTCTCCTCCTTATCCTTCTCCCACCCCCCCAGCGCTGCCCCACGCCCGCAACCCCCTCCCCAGCCGCTCCCACCCCCCTCGCCTAATAATCTTCTATTAAATCACTCGTGGGAGTGGGCTCCCCACGCCGCCTCCGGCGCGACCTTCCCGTGGACGAGGGCCCCGGGGGGGGGTCACGGGAGGTGGTGGCGGTGCTGGGGGGCTCTGCCCCGCTGCCCGTGGCCCTCCGCGGGTGCGCAACCCCGCGCCGCCCCCCCGCCCCCCGCCGCCGCCTCCCCGCCTGTGCTCCCGTGAATTATTTTAGACGGGATTGGCAAAAAGCGGCGTGACAGCGGACCCCCCCGCCCGCCACCCCCTCGGGAAGGCAATCTGCCGTCCCCGCAGCCTCCCCGGCAGCGGGGCCGCGCCGAGCCGGGGTTTGTCATTTGTTAGCGCTCAGAAGTACCGGGCTGCGGTGCCAACCCGAAAGCAGAGCGCTGAATCACAACTTTGCGCTCGCCATCCATCCAAACAGAGAAGCCTGAACATCCGAAAGTCTGCCTTTTCCCTTTTCTTTTTCTTTCTTTTTCGCTTTCTTTCATTTTCTTTTTCCTTTTTTTTTTTTTTTTTTTTTTTTTTTTCCTAAAGAAAGGAAAAAAAAAAAAAAAAAAGATATGTGTTCCTGGAAGTAAAAAAAGACGTCTGCGTGGGGAGGGGAGAGAAAGCACCCAAACCGAAGGCCACTTGTCTGACAGCATAAAGGAGCATAGCAATTCCCAAGCAGACTCCAGGAAAAGAAATTGATGACCTCTTGATGCAAATCAAACCTTCCTATATAAGGCAAATCTGGGAATCATTTTCAACACACTGGTGAATCCAGGACCAAATATTTACTTTCGGCACAAATAAAGCTGCGGTGATCTAAGCGCTGAAGCCAAAAGAAACAAAAGTGTACAAAAGCCATTAACGCGAGGCTTTGCATTGAAACACGTCTGACCGTGTCTTAAATCCTCGACTTCTGTTAGGGATGAATTTGGTGTTACTTATTATTCCGAACTGGGCTAGGGCTTTTGAGGAAGAGCTGACGTTTGGAAACGAGTTTGAAAGTTGTTAGATTGTCCTGACAATACAATCGGCTGCACTATATAATCATTTCCTTAATAGTTACCTGTCAGATATCCCATTTCTTTTACTGCAGGGATTAGTCCATCAGAAGTAGATCCGAGCTGGACTTTCCGCAGACCAAAGACCGGCTCGAGCACGTCTAAGCATTTACTGTCACTTTCTCCCCTGCATCCGAGATAAAATGGTGCAAAAGTGTTTTGCTGGGGAAAATGCGGTGGTGTTGCTGGTACCAGCAGTAAGGATATAATCATATTTACCTCATCAGAAGTTGATCTAAGTAATAAACCTTAGCATTTTCACTTAAACTGTCAGGAGGGAGATATGTTTATTACAGCGCATTCCGTCTGCGTGGGGAGGACGAGGATGCGCTTTAGATAAAGTTTAGGCTAAACAGAATAAACACAACAAATCGCTCCAGCCCAACACAAAAGCTGTAAATGACTGCTATGTATTTTACCATCCGCAGGCTTTTTTTATTCACACGTTTCTAGGGGTGAAGCCCGGGCATATCCAACGGTGTCGTTAATAAGGTATACAAAATTGCCTGATCCTACCAAACGGGGCTAGAGTTATATGTTTTATTGTTAACCCCTTGCACTGAATCTTCTGAAGCTGAAAGGGAAAAGGAAAGGGCTTTTGTCCGAGTTGATCCTTGGCTATTCTAGGGCTCAGGTTGGTGTGAAAGGGACGAGGAGGTCACTTGAAATCTCCTTTTATCTACTCCTATTTTCTCTCTGGATCAGCAACTTTGAATAGACACCATCTAATCGCTCGTAATGGAAAAAAGGGGGAAAAAAAAAAAAAAAAAAAAAAAGAGAGGTGTGTGTGTGTGTGAATGTGTGTGTGTGGTTGGGGAGGAAGCCCTGAGAGCAACGAAAACGCTCTTGCCCCGGGGCCGCCCGGCTGGCGCTGCGGCCCCCTGCGCACCCGCAGAGGCTCCCCCAGTCCTCAGCCGCGCTCCCCACGGGGCAGGACCCCCTGCCCGGCCCGGGGGGGTCCATGCCGCTGCCCCTCGACCCCCAGCCGGGAACGGCGCTGCCCGCAGGGCCGCTGCTCCCCCCTGGCCCGCAGATCCTCCCGGCTTTGGGTTTCGCCCAGCCAGAGCCGTCGGAAGAGCGTGTCTTACGCTGTTTTGGGGGGATGGAGAGAGGGTACGGGGGGGGTGGTCGTGGCCCCGGCCGCGCAGGGAGCTGCAGCCCCAGAGGGGAGCAATTAACACGGGTGTGCTGATTGCCCGAGCCCGGCGGAGCGCGGGAGGTGCCCGCGGCTTTCGGTCGCAGGCAGCGGTCACCGTGCCGAGGCGGGCTGTTGTTTTTTTTGGGGCTTAGGGTGAAGGGAAAATGGCTTTTAAATAAAAAGGGTAGGCGGGCGAAAGTGGGGGCCGCTAGCAGATAAAAAAAGCTTTGTTCCAGAGGCTCACGCCAGGGCACTATCTCTTCCCTCCTAGCCGCTCAGAAATTGGCGTTTCTCTCTGGGTCCGGGATGCTTTGGCTGTAAATTCCTTCAAGTGACTACTTTGTTGCCAGGGCTACAAGTTCCCATCCCAACACACAAATCTTCCCCACTGCAGGACCAGCTCAAGCCATGGGCAGAAGTCTTGACTTAAGAAACCTACTTCAAACTCCTTGGAGTGCCTCCCCGCTAAATACCTGCTAAAGTCCGCGGTTCAAACGAAGGGCTAAGCAGTCCTGCCCCCGCCTTTCCCCCCCTTCTCTCCTGTGATGCGTTTTGCTGGGACTTCTGCTGAATAGATGGCGAGAAGAAGCCCAGTCCAATAAAGATTAAATTAAGTAGAAGAAATCCAGCCGGTATATATTTTGAAGCTCCGGTGGGGCGTCAAACCGATGTTTAACACATTTTTTCCACTCACTGTGCACAAGTCCTGAGCCCGGACCGCCTTTTAATTCCCCCCCACACATCTCTTTAAAGTGGGGAGGGGGTCGAGGGGTTTCGGGGGGTGGCGGAAAAGTGCTCCCCCGACCGCAGTCCGCCCGCCGTCCTCCGCTGCCACCGAAAGGGACCGCAGTCCCCGGTGCCACCGGGGGGGGTAAGGGGGCACCCTGACCGAGGAAAATACACTTCTTTTTTTTTTTTTTTTTTTTAATTTCTTAATCAAACCATCTCAGCACGGTGGGCAGACACTGAGCCCTCCAGCACTGCGGAGATGGGAGCCTGGCTCTCTCGAAAAAGCCGGCTCCGTCGCCTGGAAAAGTTCAGCGTGACTTGGTAAACGTCTGTAAATGGGAATAGAAATGAATAAATAAACCTCAAACCAGGTAGTTTGGGTGTAATAGTTTAGCAGGACTAATTGCAGACAATGGAGCTGAAATGACTTTTCCAATTAGCTGCTGGTTGGAGTTTAGTTGGAGGAACTGTCAGCTCCAGCGATGGGTAATTGCTTTATTGCTCACAAAACTATCATCTATTTAGAACATATGTGCTAATTACTCTGGATGGGCGTCGGAAAAGAGACCATAAATCTATTAGCACTTTAAAAAGTCTAGGGTACTTGTGAGCGACCAAACTCCCTTCCTTGGTGCGCTAAGGGCGGGATTCGGTCCCGGACGACGGGCTCTCCAGAAAATAAAAATAAAATACAATAAACAGACGGAGTCACTTGTATGCTAGGGTATATTTGCGCCCTCGGGGGGGTAGGGGTGTGGGGGGAGAAGAGTGGTCATCTCAAAGTGAGGAAAGCCTCTTTCTGTAGACCAAACTGGCGCAATAAATCACTGTCATAAAAACGATTTTCCTCTTTAGCCCTGCACTATTTTTTTTTTTTTCAAAAAAGATTACTTTAGAAATCTTTTAATTGGATTACTGTGGAAAATTAATCTCCTTTAGGTTTGCTAAGTTTGTGTACCAAATATTTGGAATTAATTCAGTGTCACAAAAAGCTTCCTGGATGCCTTTTGTTCGAGGTGGCTAGGAAAAGGGACAGGTAAGGAAGGTGGCATTTCACCGTGCTCATTCGCGTGTACCCGGAGCTCTCAGCGCTTATTCACTCATGCCTATGTCGCATTACAGCGCATAAAACTGGCACTGTGAGGTGATAAACAGGGCTGTTTGCTGGACCGTGTTGCGGATCAGGGCTCCAGCGCGGGGTGCCTAGTTTGGCAGGGGCTGGGAGGGGGGGAGAGGAAGAGAGAAAAAAAAAGTTTTGCCTGCCCGAGGAGGAGCCCCGCAGGGTCAGAGGAGCCTCCCTGGGCCGAGGCTGTCCCCCGGTGCCCCCGCCTCTGTCCGCCCCTCTGCGCGGGTGCGGATCCGCTCCGCCCGCCTGCGCGCAGCCGGGGCCGGCCCCGTCCCCAGCCCTTGTCGGGATGCGGGGGGACCCCTCGGTTTCAGGCTGGGCTTCGCCGCGAGGAGGAACCCCCCGAGGTGTGGTTAATTGGTGGTGGATAAAGGTGTAATGACTTGTCAGGGAGACGGCGGGGACGCTTAACGTACTGTCTTCTCCCCCCCCCCGCGCCTTTTATAAGCGGAGACACGCCATCCCTCTGCTAAAAGAGCAATAAAGCCGGGTTCATTTATTTATTTTTACTTGTTTATTTTTCCCCGAAGGAAACGAACCTGCAGCTCGTTCTCGGTGATTTATACGCAGGATGCGGCACCGGCGGCGGGGAGGGCGGCGGGGGCCGGGGGCAGGCGGCGGGGAGCGCCCCCCCCCCGCACACTGCGGGTGCGGTGGGGAGCGGGGAGCAGCCCCCGGGCAGGGCAGGAGGCAGGGGTGGCCCGGGCTGCGCAGGTGAGCGGGCAGCACCGGGTGGGCACGACCCGGGCAGCAGGAGGATGGGGAGAGGTTTTGGCCTCTGGATCGCTGGCCGAGCCCGGCGCAGCGGTGATTTCCCCGCGCCCGTCCTCTGCGGAGCAGCGGGGAAGCGACGGGTCTCCCCAAAACCCCCGTCCCAGCCGCTCTTCGAGGGGTCCGTCCTCGAGGGGGTTTTAATTAGAGTTTGCCTTTTCCGAGTCAGCATTAAATTTTTAGTGCCGGCCGATATTGAACTGCGAACGGCCGAGCGGGACCGTGTGCGCTCAATAAGACCCGTGGGACGGGTGCACGCTTGCACGGCAAAGACACGGAGGAAAAACACCCGGGGACGTGGGCGCACGCTCAGGTGCACGGTGAGAGACTCGCTCCGCACGCCCACGGCGTTTACACGCGTTTACACGAGCGCTCACACGCGGCCGCAGGTGTGCGCACCAGCGTGAGGTCCCTGCCTGGATGCCACACAACTTCGCCGCTATTTCCAGGCAGAATGTGTGCACACACACATATATTTATATATATACATATATGTATCCTGTCTGCACAGCCCTGTGGTCTGCGGTGAATTAATTACTGCGGCACTAATCCGGCCGTAAATCGGCTCGGATCCCCGCTCACCTTTTACCTCCCGCTCGCTTTTCTGCCGGCTTCCCTGCCTGCGCTGCGCACAGGTAAAAGTTTCCCAGCCCCGTGCTGCAGCTAAACAGATTAATACACGTTGACAGACTCTTTATCCCTCTTCGCACAATGTTAAATGAATCTTAAAGTCCCTTCTGAGTCAAACCGGGAACTCTCTCTGTCTGTCTCCCTGTCTATCTGCGTATGCTTTGGATGTGCCCTGTGGAAATTGTTTACAGTTTGGAAGACTCTAACCTTGATTTTCCAGCTTTGAGCTCCCTCTGGAAGCGGAAAGAGCAATTACTCCACATTACTGTACATATTTTATTGCCGTGATAGATAGCAGGTGTTTCAGCTGCCGCTATTGTCTGCCTCCCTCCCGCAGACGGAGCGGAGCAGCTGCACCGGGTCCGGCTGCCCCGAGCCTAACCCGCACAGCCGGGCCGAGCCGGGCCGAGCCGGGCCGAGCCGGGCCGAGCCGGGCCGAGTCGGGCCAAGCCGTCGGAGCCTCGCTGTCGGGCCACGGGTCGGCGGGGTGTCCCCCGGAGCATCCTGCCCCGCGGGACCGGAGCATCCCCCGAGCTCCTGAGCAGCCCCGCTGCCGTCGGGGCGAGGTGACCGTCGGAGCAGCAGCCCCCGTCTGGCCTCCGTGGGGGGGCCGCTGGCAGCTCGGCACCCCCCGGCCGTGCCCCCATCGCCCCTCGTATGTCCTGGGGGCGTGGGGAGGGCGCTCAGGCAGGGCGGGTGGCCGCGGGCTGGAAGTGGCTGTGAGCAGACGGGCACGGTGCTGTCTGCTCCGTGGGACCGCGTGGGAGTGGGGTCGCGCCACGCAGCCCCCCCGCAGCCCGCCGTGTGTGCCCCCCCCCCCGCCCCCCCGCAGCCGGCACACGCGGGTTTGTGTGTACACAGCGAGGAGACGCTGCCTCTCGCCCACGCGCGATATAGATAGCTCGGTTGTGGAAGCGCATCTTTCCCCGTTTAATTTCGGGAGTGCGGGAAAGTCTAACGCAGGGGGTAACACACCGAGAGGAGCGGCGGGGGCAAAAGCAAAAAGTGGGTGAGAATGGCTGCTGGGATGTGAGGTGCGAGGCAAAAAGGAGGAGGGGGGAAGACGAAGCAGCCCCCCCCCCGGCCCAGGGAAACAGCTAGCAACCTCGAGCGGCGTGCGCTTGGCCACAAAGTGCCCGGGATGGTTGCTTTTGATTTAGGGTATGCGGAGCTCCTTCGGAGAGGAAGGCAGGGGGTTTATCTGCAGTGAGTTGCAAAGGTGGAGGCTGCGCTATGCCGGAGCATCCCCGAATAGCATTAAACTGTTTCATGGATCAGTGTCATGATGACGTATGACACACCACAAGGGATCATTATGAGTGACTGGCATAATAGACATGGATAGTGGACCAAAGTCTCCTTGACAATTCCTCGTCGTATGTCTTGGGGGGATAGTTTTACATTCCTGATCCGTTTATTTGGAGCCAATTCCGGGAGAAAGACACACGAAGCACACGACCGAATCATTCTAAGTAGGATGAAGACGGGCTTACACGGCACAAAGGATTGCGGGGGAATTCTGACGAGGTCACCAGTTTAGGTACAAAGCACTTGGCAAAACACCTGCTCCGCCTAATTAAGCAGGACGCCCCTGCTTCCCTACAGCCAGCCCGGGGAAGCGAGGGCTCAGCCGCGCCGCACCGAGCGCGCCCCCGCGCTCCCCCGCGCGTCCCCGCGGGGCCCCTGGGTCTCGGCGCGCCCCCGACGCCCCTTGTTAGGGCAGGGGACCACGGGCGCGGCCCCGTGTCCTGCTCCCCACACGTGGGCCCCGGGACGGGCGCGCAGCCCCCGGCTCCGCTCCGCCGCCGGGGGTGAGGGTGGAGAAGGGCAGCGCCGCCGTGCCTCGGGGCGGAGGGGCAGGAGAAGACACGCGTCCGGTGAAGGCACCAAACCCTGAGAGACGTGTACCAGCATCTCTCCTCGCTCCTCATTGCGTTCGGGCTGCGGGTTTCCTTTTTTTTAAAATTATTTATTATTATTATTATTATTATTATTATTATTATTATTATTATTATTATTATTATTATTATTATTATTATTATTATTATTATTATTATTATTATCCCGGCTCCGGCTGGAAGTTTGGGCTTCTTTTCCCTCTCCATGGTTGTCCCCAGGGCTGTGCCCCTCTCCGCAGGTGTCCTGAGCAGGGAAAGAGGGCCCATGAACACCCCGAAACCCTCCTGGGCGGGCTGGGGCTGCACCCTGGGAACATCTGCGACCTCCAACAGCATCCAGAGGCGGCATTTATCCCGCCAGCAGCTGGATGAAAAGATGCAGCCCCGAAACGAGGAAGGAAATCACCTTTCAACCTGACACCGAAAAAACCCCCACCACCCAAACCACCCAAAAAAACCCAACCCCGACACCCAAGCTCTGCTGGTCCAGATGTTGCAAGAAGTTCACTAAACGTGTGAGCAGGTAACGCAGGGAACAGCGACATTGTTAACAGAAAACATCTAATTAACAATGACTTCATTTGATTGGGAGGATGAAAAAGCCTTTTTAAATCATTCCAGATTTACTGGCCTAAGCGCAGCCAATTTATGAATATGGAGGCTGTATTGAGTCTGCCTTCTTTCAAGATGTCATCCGAGGGGTAATAGTATAGGTGAAGTCATTTAGTTACACTGTGGAAACTTTTATAGTCCCTTTCTTGGGAATTTAATTCAGTGCTTCTTCATTTTATTAGGAACAGACTGACTCCATCAACGGCGCTCTCCATGTTTAGAGGCATGACTGCTTGAAGCAATTAGGCTCCCCAATTAGCATACTTCTCCTGACCCCAGCAGCACCACCAGGTCCTTACATTATCCATCTCTTCAAAGTAAGGGAGAGCCGGAATAAAACATGCCTCCCAAGTGTCCAGGGTGGTGAAACCAACACGCAAAACGGGCTACCAAAATTACCTCTTTGCCCTTAAGGGGGCGAGAAAATAAAACCCTCCTAATAGCACCCCGACAGACAGCAGCACGGGCTGTCCCCGCTCCAGCCGCCCCCTCCTTCGTCTGTCTGTCTGTCCGTCCGCCCGTCCGTCCTGGGGCTGTTCCTTGCATTTTTGCGCGGATTTCCAGAGCCTTGCTGTCCGACGCCTGCCCGAGTCGGCCCCCGGCTCTGCGGGGGGCTCTTGGGAGACACCGAGGCTGCCCTCCGCCGCCGGCACCGGGGGACCTCGCTTCTGGGTCCCCCACATCCCGAGGGAAGGTCAGGTGCCGGCCCCGTCCCTCTGTCCCTTTGGGCACCGGGGGACTTCTAATCTCGCCACCCTGCCCCTACTCCGGGCTGAAAACGGGGGGTCGGGATCCGACCCCGGCTGCGGGGCCCGATCCTGTGCAGCCCCCGGGGCTCCGAGGAGCCTCCCCCTTCCCGGTCCCAGGAGCCGGTGTCAGCCACCTGCCCATCGCGGGCAAAAGGGCTCCTTCTATTTTTTATTCCTTTTCTTTCCCCCATTTTCCCCCCAGTCCTACTGAAAACCCACGGAGGAGACCCGGGGAGCCAGCACGCGGCAGATAGAGCCATCCGCCCAGAGCTTCACAGCACTATGGAAGAAAAATCTCTATAAAACGAAATAGGCAATCAACTGAAATCTATCCTCTTTAAATAAACTGATTCCTTAGTATTTTCCCAGTGTTGCTGTAAGTTGTTGTCTGTGATGTCCCCCAGGGCTCTTTCCTCTGCTCTCTGATTTGGTGTATAAAAGCAGCTCTGAATGATGGATTACTGTGTCATTGCAGCCTGCGAAGGATTAATTTGTTTCATTGATTTCTCTTTAGGCAGATTGCCAGAATTCTCTGCTTCCCACCTTTCCCCGGGACTTCCAGCAGTAATAGACAGTAATAGCCTAAGACAAATCAGCCCATTCTTGTAAAAATAGAAACGCAAAATCCTGAAGTCCCAGGAAAGCCATAAAGTTTTTTTTTTTTTTTTCCTTTCTCCTTGTTGTGCTGCAAAACCACTGCTTCTGAAGCCGAGTCCACCTTCCTTCGTTCCCCTTTTCCCCTTTTTATAAAAAGGGTTGCGGGGTCCTTCGGAGGGGGCTGCTTAGCTCCAACAGCGATTTCCAGAGGCAGCTGCATGCGAACGACGGGCATTTGACAGTCGCGGCGAAACGTTTTGTTCATGCCCAGCAGCAGGGGTGGGAGTCGCAGAAGGACGGAGTAGAGCTCACAGTCCATTTTTTTCTCAGAATCCCGGGGCCGCCTATAGCTAACCTATTGCCGGCCAGTCGCGGGGGACCGAGGTTTGTACCAGGTCTGGTACGAGTTTTGGGGACCGGGCTCTCCCCGATTCCTCTGCGTCCCATCCGGATAAATTGGTCGGGAACTCAGGCCTCGGCACATCGGGGGGGGAGGGGGGGGGGGCGGCAGCCGGCTCCTTTCCCCCACAGGCTGTGGAGGGGCCAGAGGGTCCGAGGGAAGCCCAGGGCACCGCGCCCCTTACCCTTTTTCTGCCCGCCCCTCGCCCAGCGCGGACACGGGGCAGCTGTGCTGATCCATTGGCTTGCCCCACGCTGCGCTAAAATTGTATTGATTTAGGCTTCCCACGTTAAACTCTGGAGGTAATTAGTCCCGTGGTGAAAAGTAGTGTTGTCATGTGCCGATGTCCTTCCAGTCGGGGCTTGTGCAGGGCTGTGCCATGCCAAAACAGCACTTTTGGATAGCACCGGCAGCAGAGAGGCATTTATTTCACCTCTATCTACCTCGTGAGGAGAGTAGCTCAGTAGCTACTTTCAAAGGGACACAAAATTTATCGTACTGGATAGCACAGATCCATTCAAGCATTTCAAGCCTAGGAAATTTGGAACTTGCAGACCTGTATATATATATATATATATATATATACACATACATACATATATATATATATATATATATATATATTTTTTTTTTTTTTTCTGCTCTCCAGGAGGATGTTAGCCTGCTACTTCCTATTTTAATTTACTGTAGTTTCGGGTTGAATCCAAATACCAGTACTTGGGTCACAGCATGATTTCCTTGATGTAGTGCCAGAAAATACTCCTTGCCCTGCCTGAGCAATGTTCTTATATTTACTCGCATGAGTCCCTCTGTGGTGTGCAAAGTCTAACTTTTCCCTTCTCCACCTAGTGTAGTTTCAGAAGGAATTATAATGGGAGTCATAAAGTCATAAAGAGGGTTGTGGGTGCGTTTTGGGAAATCCCTAGAAATCACTACATTGTCTGGAGAAATGATATGGTGTGGGTTAGCCTGCAGTAAGCCTGGAGGGAGAGCTGGTGTCCTGGGGAATGCTGTGAGCTTCCCTCCAGAGGTGCCTCTGGAATAACAGGGTTGCCCTGCTCAGCCACAGCACAGACTGGCTCTGCCTGGCATCCCAGATCCCGATGGCTAATCACTGTCAGGCCACCTGAAAAGGAAAGGCACAAATGCAACAGTTCATGCTTTTCCTGCTCTGATAGCCAAGCCCCAGGGAGATTTGGCTCTGAATGCAGGGCTCGTCTTGCTTGGGAGCAAATGCCCCCATCCGCTCTGCCCCTTCCAATCCTCTCCAAGCTTATGCAAAGGGAACCCTGCTCCTTTGCTAAGCACCAAGGAAAGTTATACTCTTGGCAAAAAATGGTAACAATATTCTTGGCTTGGAAAGCCTCAGTTAGGAGCAGAGACAGATGTCCACCCCCATCCCTCCCGTTTGCAATAAAACAGGCAGAATCCATCACAGACCAAACTTGAAAAGCTTAAGTGAAGCTCACATCCTTTCATCCCTGCAGGACTGGAGAGAAACAGAGTCTGTTAGATTAGCAAACATTAACCTCTCGCATAGTTCTGGATGTAGGATTAATGTCTACTGAAGGGACAGCTGTATGACCCTCACACATACACTAACTATACATTAGGGCTGTCACTCTATCGATTGGGAGAAGTTTGTGTGAAGAAGTGCTCCCCACCAGGGAACAAAACAGACTGTAGCTGGAAAAAGCTATTTGTGCTCTGCTAAGGCACACTTCTAAAAACTCGGTTCCCGTTTATGGAGCCTGAGACACAGATGAGCCGAAAGCCGCGTGATTCACCCCAAGGTCCTGCCGGATGCAGACCACACACAACCTCCAGCTGCGACCTTGGGATCATCTCGTCTCTGGGCAAAGCACGGACGCATGCCTGTGCTGGGTTTGAGACTGCCCACGTGAAGTTTTGGCCCCGGCAGGGTTCTCACCAGTGGTACAACACCAGCGTAGCCATTCCCACTTAGGTCACTTGGAAGAGTCTTGTTTTTCTCCAACATTTCCCATCTGTACCCTCTTATCCATGAGAAAGAAGAAAAGTGGGTGAATAGTAAGTTTTCCAAGCCCTCTTCCCATTAAAATAGGAAAATTTTATGCTGTGAAAACACAGGTTGATTGTTTCCTAGGGCTCGCTGGACTAGGTACAAACACGGGGCTTGACTCCGGTCACACCCTGTTTTCATGTTAGTCCAACTGCCCTCATAGCACAGGAATTCCACAGATGTACCAGGGAGTTCAGTGCCTGTCTGAAAACAGACTTGTTTCAGTTACATAAATGAAAATAAATGCTTATTGTTGAAGGTTGTTTATTAAATGTTAATGGTTTATTGGAGTTAGCTCCACACAAATATTTGGATGTCAAACATTGAGCCTTCCAGCCCCTGATGATAGGAGAAATGACGGTGCTGTGGGCTCCCAAGCACCCTGTAGGAAGAAAAGAGAGAGGTACGCTACCAAAAATATTAAACTTTCGTTAATTATCCCTCTGGGCCTCATCTGGAGCTGGAGAGAAAGGTCCTGTGGGCAAGAGTATCTAGGGGGCTTGGTGTGGGTGCAATAAGTTACATAATCAGGCTGAAGCTGTGTAGGCTGGACCCAGACACAAATCACCCTGAGAGCATGAGGAAACATGAGTGTTTACCTGATTTGAGCTTGGGCAAAGAGGGAGAGGGCAATGTGGATCCCAGTCCCTCCAGGCAGAGAGAGCAGATGGACCACAGCTTGCAATGCCCAAGACTACAGGGCATTAAATGGCAGAAAACCAGCTCCTGCTGGGTAATTGCAAGAACAGGCATGTCGTGGGATCCCAGATCTATGAGTCCAGGTCCAGACACCTGGACCAGGGTAAGCTGGAAAGCTCAGCAGCTGAGCTGAATCTGGCCATGACCTGTGCACCCACCACAGGGCAGGAGGGGTTTGTGGTCCTGCGTGCGCAAAGGCTGCCTGGTGTGGAAGTGTCTGGCAGCAGATACCTGACCCAGAAGCTCGTACTGGAGCTGTCTAGTACTAGAGATCCCCTGCCTGATCTGGGAAGGTGATGCACCAGGAGCCGTGATACCTGCCGTGGTGCAGAGCAAGAGGCAGCATAGTGGGAACCCATCAAACTGTGAACCAGTCAGGAATTATCCATCAAGACAATTTCCAAAGGAAATGCCAATTTGACAGGAGAACATTTCAGAAAAATATATCAATTTCATCAGCTCTTTAAACAGGGAAGCATCAAAATGCTGTGTTACAGCACTCCTGAAATATTTTCCATCACTTCAAGTTCACACTAATAACAGAAGCAAGATACAGGGAAAAGAAGCTGCTTTAAATCCCAGTCTTCCAGTCAGGTTAAAACAACAGATTTTGGCTGCATTTATTAGTCCTTTCTGACACATTGCTAGAGTCTCAGGCTTTGCTCCGAGCTGCTGCAGTGCTGAGACCCTGACGTTGTGGAAGATGCAAGCATTGGCTGTGGCTGGCCCAAATCGACAGGTATGGGGAAAAACAAATCCCGGGGGGAAGAGAAACAAAGCCGTCCTCTCTGATGGGCACAGCGGGGAGTCGCGCCTTGCTAAGCCCGGATCCATCTCCTTATATACTTTGTATAAGACAATTGCTAGGCACTGGGCCCAACTTCTGGATAGCATTAAGGAGAGGATCCTGACTGAAAAGGTAAACATTCAGTCAGACCTCTGACACAGTTTATTTTTGGTGTATCCAACTGCTGGGAGTAGTTTTTTTTTTCATTTCTGAGGGCTATGTGTTCACCGCCTTACATGTGGGCAGGCAGGGAGTGGCCGGGTACGTGCCAGAGCAGAGACCTCAGCTCCAGAGGTTCGAGATCCTTCGGGGAACCTCAGCCCCTTTGCTATTGGCTCACCTCTGCGAAACTAAGTTCAAATGGCCAGATGAAGGGTTGGAAAAATAAATAAAAAATAAGTTCGTTGTGGCGCAGACACAGGCCCCAAAACCGGGCATGGTTACTTCCCCAGAACTGTGTTCTCCCAGCAATGAATTTGATATTTTCATCAAAGCAGACAAAGATAAGCAACAGCTGGTATGCTGTGGGTGTCTCAAAAGTCTGCTGAGGTTTAATTACAACTTTCCCAGGAATTTATTTGTTTTTAATTCACCTAGAAATTCAAAGTTGCTTAATGTATGAAATGGCATTCAAGAGGTTAATGCTCACACACTCCTCGGCAGTATTTAGAAAGGAAGTATGGTCTCTTGCCCACCCATTAACCTCTGCTATTATGGGGCTTTTATACCAGCAGCAGTAAAATTCACCTCCCCGTTGTATGTGTTCTTATATCGAAGATCAAAGTCCTGTAGTTTGCAAAAACATGGAAAGTATAGCATAATTAAATCTATTTGTTTAGTTAGAACTCAGTGTTTAATGAATAACAAATTTCTGCTTGTCCACAAAGGGCATGAATGAAACCACCAAATGAATTAGCAGGGATTTCTTGTTTTCGGTTTTACAGCTGTCACTGTATTGATACTTCATTTTTCCTGAGTGAGTAAAAAGTTAAAAGTACATGGCTTACTCTACAAGTGCCTCATTACTATGATCACAGGCAATGCATTAAAAATGGTGGGATCCCACATAACTCCAGTGCTTTACATAGCTATTAAAATCAGCTGCACCAGCCATTTCTTTCAGTTTGCACTGTGCTAAACCTCCTTAAAGAAATGTGGATCTGTCTCTAAGCAGCTTTTCAGCTTTACTATATTTCAGGATACCAGGAAGACTGTCTCTAGTAAACCATGTATCTGTTTTGCTGGAGAGCGTGGCTGTGGGAGGGAGGTACAGAAGTCTCATCCTAAAATCTACTGATTTTTAATGTGACAGACACAAGATTTCTGCACAAGCTGGAGATTGGAAAATGGCTCCTGCTGGATATCCTTTCCCACAGAGCTCAACATGATCTTTGTTGACTGATGCTTATGGTGCTCCTTCAGCTAGACATTTACAGTGGTTTTAGTTGGAGAAAGTTCTGGATGTAAATGCAGTAAATACTGCATAATTGACTAAAGCTACATTTTGACCTTGTGCATTTTATTTGTTTGTGCATTCCATGCCCACTTTTGAAATGACAGTAGCAGGAATAAAGAAATAAATAATATTAAAAATTAACTATGACACTTCTCTATCAAAATCAACTGTTTTGTCTTTTTTTTTTTTTTTTTTTTTTTTTTTTTCCCTGCTGGTGGTGGATTTTCCCTAGCATTTGAATAGTGAAGTCAAAAGTATTTCAATGTTTTATTACACCTTTCATCATTTACCTCATCCTAGTTAACACAGACAAAATTATCTCATCACTCTTGCCATTTCGGTTTTCAAATTTCCTTTCTCATTTACCGACACAATGGCACCCTGTTTGGTCCAGGAATATTTCCACAGATTTAAGTTCAGAATGCTGTGTTTTCATTGGCAATAAAAAGATGTCACAGGACGTGAGCTTTGCAACTGGTTACGCTTCAATTGTAGTTTACATTTGACTTGATATTGTCCCTTTGAAATAACAACAGCTTCAGAGAAGGTGTAAAATGCAGGCAGTGATCTCTTGCGATCATTATGAAATAGCAGGAGGATGCCTGTAACAGTAGGAGCAGTGTCCTGGCTATGTTCCAGTTTGGCTAACTGCATCTTGTTTTTCTAAATTCAGGTTTATTTGGGAGCCTGATCCGAAGCATCCCAAAATAGATGTTTTCCCATTGCCACGTTCTAGTCCCAGACTGGTTGTACTCCACTCTGAGGTGAAACCATGTGGAGAAATGAATTAAAAAATGTTGCTTTAAATGGGAGGGTCTGGACCTCACATCTGGATTGCAGATAGAGGGCCAGCAAAATGCTTAAAATCCTGTCTAAAATATCAACAATGCTCTTGTAGAAATATATTCTAAAATTAACTTTATTGCTTGACATTTGTATCTTCCCTATCTTACATACTACCCCATACCATGTAAAAGAAAATTGAAACAGCATAAATATAAACGAAAACAAGAGGCAGAAATCTGCTAATTGACCTACTCTGTAGATAGGGGAAAATGTTGAGAATAAAATCACAACACCATCTGATTCGATCGTCAGGATGTCGAAAGCATAGGATAGTATAAGATAACAAGAAGTGCGATAGTGAACAATGAGTTAAAATTTCAATGAGAAACCATGTATGAGAGAGATACACAAGCAAAGGACTTTCTGTTTAATGCTAGCTGTGCGTTTTAAAAGTTTTGTTTTGCAGCAAAAGTCTGAAAAAAGAAACTAAACATTAAAAAAATCTGTACTTTTGCATGTAATTAGCACATATTAAAGCTGCAACTTCCGCACAATTTCAGAGTTTAGAGTCGTTGTTTCTCATTTCCAGATCTATCTAGAACTATCTACCCATTTTTACCAGATTACTGGTAAAAATACAGAGTTAGAGGTCACATCTTAATAGATAATCATACATTGTAAGATGCTTCTCGGCTGAAGAAAGAGTGTAAAGCAGTTGCTCTTTAGCAGATGCCATGCTATATGAATTATGTCATTTCCATAGTTATAAAACAACTCAAGAAAATGTACTGTAACAATACAATATATGCTCAGATTGATTACCCCAAAAATCCTTTCAAGGGGAAAAACAGGGGTGGTGGTGATGGGCTGGGGAGATAAAAAACATTTCTATCCAAGCTTCACATCCTAAAGGTTTAGCTTCTGTGGAGAAAAGTCTGACAGTCATTTGTTACATGCAGTGGTCACTCCGTTTGTGTATTCATTATGTGCATTAAACAGTCAAATATATTCCTTCCAGTAAATATGAATAGTTTAATTTGTTCTGCCAAAAGTGAGACAACTATCAGAAATAGCAATAAAAGTCACATAATGAAATAAGAATACTAGAAAATCCGAGAATTTTAGTACGGTCCATTATTCATTCAATTCCTGGCAGCCTTTATGATTACAAATCACTTGATTGACTAACTAGACATTCTCAAAGTGAATTATGAATCAGGTTCATTTTTCCTGGTTGAGAGTTGGTACATGTTGTAACTCTTCCACTTTGTGATATATCAAGTTCTTGTAACAGTAATAAGAGATATAATCAACTCTTTATTTCAGGACAAATAAATTGCCTTTTCAAAAATGAAATGTGGTTGCTAACATTTTAACAATGTGCAATGTAATTCCTTCCCGCTATTCTCAGAGTGCAATCTGCTGTGATGACATAGCTTTGGAGTGTTTGACTTTGCTGAAATTATTGTAAGGGTCTCACACCCTCAGTCAGTGCACGTTGACCTCAGTGAAAATTCAGTGCTGTCACTAAGGGCAGCAAGTGGTCCTTGTCCTGGTGGACAACAAGCCTCGGACACATACACGGTGGACCACAATTTGCCCTTTTGTGACTGGCTCTGATCTGGGCTTGGGAATGTGGACAAGTTTTAAAGCTGTTTAAGTTTACTTTGAAAAAAGTAAAATGAATCTCTTCTAAAGTGTGCTTGACCCTCAAGTCCTTTTGCATGAAAAACTCCCTCAGGCTTTTGTAGAAATTATGCAAGTGGAATGATTGGCAGGCTGGGGTGGGAGTTATTTGTAGAACAAATGCACAATCAGATCCCAAATCCCTCTAGAATAGGTTTAGTGCGAGGAGCATTTCACCTTCGAATGGCTACAGGGAAAAAAAAAAACAGAAAAAAAAAGAGAAAAAAACAAAAACAAAAACAAAAAACCAGAATAAAAATAAAAGAACAGACCAAGGCTGCTTGAAATCTGTGTGAGTGTCCAAGCTGAAAGCCACTACAGAAAGCCTTTACGCCTTGCATCTGCACGTCAGATGTAGCCACAACTGCTGGCTTGGCATTCCTGAGCATGATGGCTTGGCGCTCATGTCCTGGCTAGCCAAGAAAATGGGGAGAAGTGGCCAGGGGATACAAGATGCATGACAGGGGAAAGGAAGGGTGCATAACATCCCCGGGTACCCATGCTAGAGCAGTGCATCTGGGTCCTGTGCAAAAACCTCCACACCATTCCCAGTTTTGCAGAGAGGAGAGGGTTTTTCTTTTGGTTAGGGAGACGATCCTGGCATTTGGGTGCTTGTTTTGGCTCTGGTGAAGAGACAGGCTGATACTCAGTGCGCCCACAGTATTAATAGAGCAATTTCAAAGACTTTAATCCCCTCCCCTTCCCCTCCCAAGCACAAAAGCATGTTTCTAAAGCAGGATCTTGTGGGAGAAAAAAAGTATTACCATATTATTTTTCAGAAGACCTAAATGTGGTCATTCATTTTAGAAACAATGGGTAAAGATGTCAGATTTATTCCTTATTCATCTTTCTATCTCTTTTCTAATCTTCTAATAGCCTTAATTGAATGCTGAGTAGTTTAGAATATTATTAAATAGCTTTCATAGGATTTTTTTTTTTTAATTTCTGATTACATCATGAGTACAGATTATTGAATATTCCATTCATTTTAAAATTATGATTAAGAGGATAATCCCAAAAAAGATGTTTGTAACAATTTTAACTAAGCTGTATTAATTGAGTTAGGGGATAAGAAATGAGATTTAAAGGGTGAGCAAGGGGTAAAATCAAAGCCCGCGTAATTTTAAAATCAAGTGGATTAAGAGGTTGGTTAGAACAGAAGAGGTGGCAGGTCAAAAACTGAACTAATGGTTCAAACTGAAAATTCACTTACTCTTGTGCCATCTGCCTGTCTCTCATGGAAATAATGTGCAACGACACCCTGCATTGTATGGTTAAACATGAAAGGGGAGATGTGCTTGTTATGGGTCAACAGGCTGCACACTATTCATCATCAGGTGAAGGTGTGCAGCACGAAGGGACATGGAGAAGCCTGCTCAAGTGTTACCCCCCACGACTGTGTTGTGTCTCTTGATGGATCTCTGGCATGTCTATGTTCCACAGCTTGACACCCTTTTCCAAAGTGATGAGTTGAGCAGCACTGACACCAAAGATTTTGATGAATTTGGGTTAGGAATTTGAGTATGGAGCCTTCCAGCCTTCATTCTCATGCCCCTACATTTGTTTGAAATTCACTAGTTGTAACATAGCATGATTTTGCTAGGTTATTTCTCCTACTGTTATGAAATATTTGTCAGGGATTGATTCACTGTAGGTTTTCTGGTGGCCACTCTCTTGGTGGCCATCTCCTTTCTCCTCACCACACAGAGAGCTTTACATGAGGTGTTCTACCTCCCCACCTCTTGCAACAGGGACAGAGCTCTAAGATATTTGGAAGAGGCAGGGAAGATATTTTTACTTGTGTTCCTTAAACTCTGCATGAGTAACTGGAGACATTCACATACTGGAGGAATTTCTGTAGTCATCAGTAATTATGGAAATCACAGCACCCTTTACAGGTCTCCCATGGGGACATGAGAGCAAACCCGTGACTGTAAATCTGAGACTGAGGAGAGGACAGACATGAAAGCAAGTGAAATACAAAGTGCAGAGCTATCAGGAAAGGCTGAGCGAGGCTGGGTGCCCTTGTTTAAAAGATAGACAAAGACAACTTAACCCACAGCAATACTGTCAAAGACATTACCACGTGTGTATCACTTGCACATGAGTTCCCTACAGTTACACAAGTGTCATTTAAGAATTAAAGCTGTCTACATGACAGGCTTAGAAAAAGCAGAATGAATCAGCCCACAAACCATTGATACAGGGTGGATGGTACACGTTTCCTCTTCCTGGGGAATGTTTACTGGTTTCACAAGTTTCATACTGGTTCAGGGTACAAAGAGGGATCTACAGATTCCAAAGGAGGTTGAGGAGAGGTCGGATGGGAGAAAGTAGCTCTTAAACCCTGGAGAGAAAAACATGAAATGAATTTAGCCAAGAAGAATAAAATACTGTGATGAGTGATGGAAGCATTAGTTTGTAGGCTCAGTTATGTAGGCTGGGATTTAATCTGTTTAGATCTTTTTCTTCCAAGCTCAACAGCTTTAATTATTTTTACAAAGAAAGAAAATCAATACATCCTTACACACTATTAATAAAAAAATCAAGTATCATTGATATTTGAAAACAGAAATCATAAAGAACATATTGCATTCACACCAACTACATACCAAGCAGAATGTTAATAACATTAACCTTTACTCTATCAGATATTTTCAAGAAATACCACTATATTTTTTGCAACGGCTCATATCTGTCATTTAACTGACATGTGATCTTTGCTAAGTTTGCCAAATCACTGAGGCCTGAATACCATTCAGCGATGTTAATTTTGTTTTCCTATTCCAGCCTTTACACAATTATTCTCATGGCAATCATTCTAGCCTTGAGTATAAATAATACTTCAAGTGGTTTGTTGATATCCAGAAAATGATGTGTATCTACATTAAGAGATTCTGGAATCTAATGGGAGAACCATGCATATTATTAAGCTGAAATGCCTATTTCTTTCCTCCCAGATGGGAAGTAGTACAGGGTAGTGCTATGGCATATGCATTAATTTTATTCCTTCCGCAAATTTTAGCACATATTATTTTTGCAGTTTCTGAGTCTTTGCCTCCTACCAAATATCCAGGAGATTTAAATACGATTTTGCTGCAGAAAAGATCTCAAACTTAACTCTGAGGACCCTGAATAATTCTCAGGTGAGCGGAGGAAGAAGTTCTGTTCTGGAGAACAGGGAAAGAAATGGGATTTTGGTAGGACGAATCCTTGAGGATTAACAAACTCAAAAAGAGAGACAGACAGTAATTTTCCTGGCTCCCATATTTCAGTCCTATAGGTTGGGCATGCTTGTTCTGAAGGCCCTAGTAATAAGTAAAGAGTACATTTAAGAGGAAGGAGGATAACAACCAAATTGTAACATGAAGAGTAAATCCCCAAATATGTCCATCAATATTGTTACCCCATTAATATACACAAACAGCCTTCTATTTGAAAATCAGTCTCTAACATATTTCTTACTAAGCCTGTGGATTTCTTGCCCATTATCTTCCACATATTTTATTTCATATTACATGCTTTTCCATTTTTTTTTCCCCAGTCCAGTGGGACTTTTTATTTCCTCAGGACCTGAGAACGGAGAAGGAATACACTGCATTACATGCTGACTGTTTATGTGGGAGTGAGCTGTGTGGGAGCACTTCCTCTAGCAATTTATAGACACTCAAAAGGCCAAGTTTAAAATCAGGATTGTTGATGTTTACATTGTAGGGCCTCAGCTGGAAAGGCCGATGGTCCGAGGAGACAACAAGGTGGTACAAAATGAGGCTTGAGCTTACTTGATACCTTTTTTTTTTTTTTTTTTCTTACTTGGTTCTGTACGTTGGACTTCCTAATCTCTAAAAATGCCTATGATCATTTTTAAGTTACACACATCTGCTCATGTCTGTGGCTCTGAAAACCTGAGTCTAGAGCAGGTATTGACCTTCAGCTCTGGAAAGCAGCAGCTCTGTTCCTTCTCCCTCTCTGTAGGCTTTCTGGATGGAGAAACATTTTTGTCCCCAGAACACACAAGGGTGTGCTGGTGTATGGGCACACACTGCATGGCTTGGGCAGCACATTCCTCAGCCAGACCGGCTCCAGCTACATAATGTTCTCTAAAAGCAGAGATCTGATGGCCAAAACACAGCAGTGCATACTCAGCTGCAAATCTACATATAAATTGATCTGTTCAGTATCTGTCCAATATGTCTTGGTTTTAATTCATCCCTCCTACAGTTAATAAATACCTCCGGGTCCTCTCTTTGCCCGGTAAGTAAATAGGAGCCCATGGCCAAAACAACTCTATCACAGACATCTCAAATACACCTGTCTCAGGTAGGTGCTGTCACTAAATGGGACGAAGCCAGCCTTTATTTTGGCAGTCTTTTTTCTGTCTTTCTTTTTCTTTTTTCTTTTTTCTTTTTCTTTCCATCAGCATAGATCCAATTTTTGTCAAGATGACTACTGTTGTGTCTGAATTCTTCTTTGTGCTCTTCCCAGCATTTGAGGCAGTGCTGCACTGCAGCATCACACCCTTCTCTGGAATGTTATTCTCTCAAGACTCCCATGGCACAGAGAGATGGGTAATGTTTTCTGAGCTTCTTCCACTATTACCACATTTTCTATAGAGGATCAAAATGGATTATTTTCATCTTGACATGCAAATGCCTAGGCTGTGCCCTTGGCTGAGATCTCAGCATTGACTACAAAAGTAAAAGATACGGGGGACGTAGCTTTTTAATATCACATATGGAAGTGGTAGTCTTATTTCTTACAGAAAAGAAAAAAAAAAAAAAAACAGAAAAGAAAAGAAAAGGAAAGAGAAAGCAACCGTAGTCCTTTGTGCCTTATAAAAAGAAGCCTAATAAAAATATTTCCTCATGCACATACTGAATATTGTATTCGCGTGCAGTTGTCGGTCTGCACAAAGGCAGATGAACATTATGTGCAACTCAGGATCCTACTGTTGTACACTGATCTGCCCAGTTGCTGTGCCAAAGTATTGATGGGAAGAAAAGACACACATGAATAATTTTATCAAGTCAGATTACAAGCCTGAATATGAACGTTTACTAAGCAACCATATTAGATCAGAAGTAGAGTTTCTAAGGCTCATTGTGAAATGCTCATAAAGCTAAAAAGGTCAAATTCTTCACCAATTTTCACTCCGTACAACAGCAGTCAAGTAAGTGAAATAAGACGGCCTGCAGATCAGTGCAGGATACAACCTGCATAATACGTTGATATGCAGTAAAAGCCATTGCGTGGTTTCATGTTAACATGAAAGAAATGATAGCTGACCACAAGAACACCAACACTGACTCACTGTTTCTAATTATTATTTTATATATATATATATACACTGACTCACTGTTTCTAATTATTATTTTTTATATATATATATATGTATATATATATATATTTATTTTTTTTTCTGAAACAACAACAGTGACAAAACAACATCAAGCATTTGCCTCCTGGCTAGCGTTCTCAGCAAACCCTCATGACTATTGACTCAAACGAGCAGCCCAGCAAGTAAGTTGTTAGCTTAAATGAAAATTATAGCAGAGACAAAAATGCCAGCCTGGGAACTGAACTAATAAGGGAAAGAATGTGCATGCAGCTGCCGGCACAGTTTTAAACCTCAGGAAGAATAAAGGAAAGCACAGCTACTGAAATTAACCCACCAGGTCGACGAAGAAGCCCCGTCTTCATCACAACACCGGCGGTGGGCTGGGGAAGGGGGCTGGGGGTCAGGGGGAGCCGGGGCTCCCCTGGCGAGGTCATGGCGCCCACCCATGGGGCTTGGAGGGGCCAGAGGGGAGAGGTGATAAGCTGCACTGGGCTTGCTCTGCACAGCCCCTGGCCGCTGCTCAGGCTGAGGTCTTGGATGCGGTCCACTGGTGGGCCTCCTGCCAGGGGATTTGTTGCCGTGAGAGCTTGGCTTAGGCAGGGCTTTATTACAAAAATTGTCTCGATTCTTCTTCCGTCTTATTAAAATCTATCCCACCCTTCCCCGCCACCCCAGGAGGAGGAATATTCTGTATATATCTGGGCGAAACACACAAACGAATTCATTTCCCACGGATAATATATTCAGGGTGATTTGCTTTTCAGAGTCGGGAGCTCAAAATGATGAATTTATTATGCAAAGTAATAATTGCAAATTATATTGGCAAACTCCATTCCAGAAAAAAAAAAAGGGGGGGGGTATTAATATAACTAAAAGGATTAAAAAATACTGGCTGTTAACTTGGGGCTACTGCAGATATTTTAGGAGGTTATATATCTCTGTTCCACCTAAACCACCAGAGGCAGTAGCTTTAATTTTAAAGGTCTAGTGAGATACCGTAATTAATGGGCCCACCTATCAGCATATGTCGCACTTGTATTGAGTGGTAGGACATGGTGTATGTAATGAAAGAAAGTGAAGGAAACGCTTAGCGTCATAAAAATTAGCATCTCTTTTTAGTTCATTTTTTAGTGCAAAGGAATGAAATACATCAGAGTCAAAGCACAAAAACAATGGACTCTAGTTTTTGGGTCGGCTCAGCCTGTGCCTTCAGCAGGGTAGCTGTGTGGTGTATGTTGATTTTCCAGATCCTTCTGGGATCCTAAAGGCTGCAATTACAGTCCCTTGGAGCTAAGTGCTGCTTCCTAAGGGCTGGAGCAGTGGGTGAACCCAAGGGCAGGGGGCCCTTCCACCTTGTAGCTGCCCGCATGCTCCCTCACCAATTTGGTCCTTCGTGGTCAGCAGCAGAAAGGGGCCCTAGCAGTTGTCAGGGTTGATGACTCTGATGTAGCACTTGTCAGTCACATGGGATTTGTTCTGCTGGATCTGTACATTATGTCAGGATTCTCAAAGGATTAATTTTCGATCATGGTCTTCTTCATGAAAAGCACAGTTCTCTGCTGCTATAGAATCATTTTCATCTCTGGCACACATGTCCCATTAGGAAGTACTCTGCAGTTGATTATATTTTCCGGGATAGTTGAGATTTGTGGGTAATTACGAGAAAATAAAGGTAACTTGCTTGTAAACCTTGCAAGTAACAGTTGCAGTACTAATGCTGTAATTCATAGGCATTGCACCATTAGAAAGTGATGGAGCTTGTTAAATTAAAATGCTAGTGATGTTTTTAACATACTTTCATGAAAGCATGATGATCTGAGTGCAAAGCGGGATTCAGGTGCTCCACAAGTGGCCTTTCTGGCTCTGGCACACTCACTGGTTGCGCACTTGAGACAGTCCTCAGATGAGGGTGATAGCTATTTAGCATTTGCAAGGGACTTTGAAGACATGGGAGCTGTGGGAGTTTACACACCATGGCAAACTGAGAACAAACTGTCTAACGCTTATTTCCTCACATCTTTTCTTCTAATGTGCCTTACCAACAGTCATTGCTATGAAAGGAGTGTTCCACCTTGTGGAAAAGGAGTCACTGGAGGAAAAGAGGGACAGTGCAGATGTTTAACATGTAAACACTGAGCTTATGATCAACAGTGTCTTCATTGAACAACAAACTTGTGTTTTGCTTTTCAAGCAGAGCAACAGAGACCATTCAGTTTACAGATTATTGCTCGGACCCCAAGACCAGCATGCCTTAGGACTGACCAAGAGGAGCAGTCTGCAGCCTCCAGCCTTGCCCACCTCACCCAGCCTGCAGTATCCGTAGCAAGAGCAAAGGTAAACATATTCCTTGAATGTCACAACACATTTCTTCCAGACAGTAGTCAGACTGTGCTTTGGTCCTGGTCCTGCCAGCCAGGTGAGGACACAGACTTTCCCACTACTGTGATATGCATCGATTACAATTAAACTTGTAAATGAAACTGGAAAAGAGAATGGGAACTCAGCAAACCAAACCAAACCAAACCAAACCAGTCATCCAAATTCACCTTTCTTAGTGTGTGTAGGGCTATGCTTGTAATCAACCCCCCCCCCCCCCACCCCCCCTTTCTTTTTTTTTACAGTTTGTAAAATAACTTTTTTTCCTGAGAAACACTGGTTGATAGCCAATCACCAGAAAAACTTTACCATGCTGGCTGTGGTGGTGTTTTGATATCCTATGAAAGCTTCCTGCTGCTCCACTGTATGTTTTTAGCAAAATTGCTATCATGGCCAATGACATAAGGAGCAAGGAATGAGGTAATAGGACCTGTATTAGTGAGAAGCCATAACTCTAACAAAATATATCCCTTAATGTTTAGCATCACAAATAGTTATAGCTGAAGCCTATATAAGGGCAACAGATGTCTTATTTCCTGCTAAGGTGCAACATGGTAAGGCAAAGATAACTGCAGAGGCTCCAGTGCAAGCAGAAAATGCTCAGATTAAAAACCATGCTGGTGGCACCCAAATTGCATTAAGATAATAATATAAAAGCAGAAAGTCAGCTCTGCATTTCCTTGTTAGGGGCTAAAATCTAATTTGGAGGCTTTGACTATCTCGACTGCCTGGGAACCT
Organism: Aythya fuligula; assembly: GCF_009819795.1. NCBI lineage: Eukaryota > Metazoa > Chordata > Aves > Anseriformes > Anatidae > Aythya > Aythya fuligula. Next base: position 83,082,414 of record NC_045593.1, on the reverse strand, counting down.
GAAGAATCATCTCAGCAGGATTTTACCTAATTTCATCCTTTTAAATGTTTGGCAGCCTAGACTGCCTCTACCACCAGTGAGGAGAGAGAGGGATGTCCATGAGTCGGTTCAGCCCCTGGGATGCTGATGTCTGAAGACACCAAGGAGGTGTCTCTGAGGCTGGCCCCTGGTGTGCAATCCCAAAGGAATTGAGATTGAAGGAGCAACCTGTGGAGCAACCTACCCAGCACCTCCAGCTGGGTTCAGAGCACCTGGCAGAAGCACCCACTCACTTGGCAGCCCTGCAGTCTCACATGTGTAGGTCTTATATCCCTTTCTCTTTGTTTCCCAAGGAACTTAGAAGGGATCACTGTTTTCTGTTAAAATAATTCTGGAAGAGGAAGTGGACAATGGTCATGCCTGCCCCCTCTTCTTAGTGCAATAGCTGTATTGTCAGCACTATCACAGCCAGGGGGACACGTGGGTCCCATTTCCCTTTCTGCCTCGGGGGAAGCAAACCCGTGTTTCCCACCCTGTGGGGAAATAACTGTGGTCAAGGAGAGGATTTAGGATTTGCAGAGCCAGTGACTAAAGATGAAAGGAAGTGTGGCTCCAGGGCTCCGGGCATCCTCTTGGCTTCACTCTCAGCTCACAGGATTGTTTCTGTCTTTTATTTAAAGACTCTTTCATGTGAGCATAGAGTGGGGATGCACAACGGGGCAGGTCCATCACCTTCTGATAACCTGAAGTCTGAAATCAACTTTCTACATAGACTGTGCCTCCCAAATAAGTAGGAAATGCATACATTTTCATATGAATGAAAAGTGAAGAAATTAGGACTGTGCAATTGACAGAGATGTGTGAGAAGGGATATAGTAGCATTATTCAAGATAGTAAATCATGCCAATAAGGTAAAACAGGTTGTTCTGTTTATCCACTCAAGAACACGAAGTTTACTGAAGCAGAATGGAAAAAAAAATTTAATAAAAATAGACATTTCCTTTCATTTCATTTTATTTTATTTCATTTCATTTCATTTCATTTTTAACAAAAGCAGTAATTAACCTGGTGAACTCATTGCTATTAGGTATAATTTAGGCCAAGAGATTAGCAGGATTCAAAGGGGATTAGACATCTATATGCACAATGAAAATATCCATAAGCTACAGTGATCTCAAATTCTTTTATAACATAGCTTGCCTCTTAATACTAAGCGAGTACCGTGTACCAACTTCTGTCTAGTCAAGGATCTTGTGGAGCACCTCTCTTCTTCCAGGAACTTTACACATGATCTGTACAGCCAACACTCACCTGCCTCCAAAAAAAACCACCAACTAAACTAGACAACTAAAATATAGTATACACTTCTATAATACTGAATGCTGCTGTAATATGGAAGCAGCCTATATTACTTACAGAGAACAGTGAATTTACAAACTTATATGATACTTGTGTACTTGTAAAACTGATATTCTTACCCTGTGAGTGAAATTTAGCCTTGTTAAACAAAGGGAGGGAGAAGCCCAATGGAACCATTTCCATAGCAGGCAACCCACATCAGTGAGGGTCTGATTTCCAGCCTTCAGTGTAGTCTTTCTTGGAATAAGAACAAGCTCACAGGAATGGTCTGTATAAAACATTTCTCTTCCAATAATGCAATGAAAGAAACACCTACCAAATTCTCCATGTGTGCATTTCACGCAGACAGGTTAAACTGCTCTTTTTCCACCCAGTGTAGTACAGTGCAAGATGGTGCTTGAAAAATCAGAGAGTACTTCTGGAAATTAGGGCTGTTGTCATCTACAGGGTCCTTCTTCTTCCATTTTACACACTCAGTAAGAAATAAATAAGACGGCAATATCTTAAAATAACTGCCAAGGTTTTATAATTGGTTTTAGTTTGTAGAAGAGCATAAAAGTTAAAGAAAGACTCTTAGATTATGTAAAGACAATAGTTATTTACTGCTTGTGGTAGATTCTACATTGCCAAATGTAGAATCAGAATTGCATTTGAATTTACAGTCTTTTTTTTTTTTTTAAATTTATTATTATTATTAATTTTATTGTGCTGGTCCCCTGAGCAGTGAGCCATCTATCCCTTCCCATTCAGTCAGGGTGAGAAGAACACCTAGTTTCCAGGATTGTGCTGAACAAGTTGTTTTAATGCTGTGAAATCCTAAGAAGTCTCACCTTGCTACCAGAGACACTCTCATATCCTCAAATTCAGAGAAACCATCCCTTGACCTGCATGTACACCAAGACGAGTTTAGCATTAGCTGGGTGCCTGAGTGCCCTTCGGCCACTCAGGTATTGCCAAAGCTTTTGCGGTCAAGAGATGTTCAATATCTCAAGTGTTGGGGATTAGAGAAAGTGTTTCTTAGTTAAAGCTCTTTCTGCCAACTCAAATTTACCAGCTAAATTTAGTTGTGAGTGATATTTAATAATTCTAGAGTCACTTTGCTCTTGGTTTACGATTTGTCAGCATTACTTTATTGCTCTTTGTAAAAGTAACAAAAGGTGTTGTAATGGGGATTCATTTGGGCAAATTAAACCTGCAGTGGGATTTCAAATGCAGGCATTCGTCCTCCGGGATTAGACATCAGCAGCCTGTAGAATTATTTCTGACATTTCATCCATCATACACTCAGAATAACTAAACAAACCAGTGTTGTTCTCTCCCTGTTCAAGGAACAACATTCACAGAGCCTTCCCATGGAAATATCCCAACCTATTAGTGTCAGGAAATTGTTCTTGGAAATTTAAGAGAAAAAAGAAAAATCTTCCATAAACAAAAGGCAAAGATGTTATCGTAAGTCAATAACATGCTCTGGGAGGTCTTCTCATAAATAGTTCTTTGGCTGGTGTAAAGCAGAACAGCAAAACCAGTGCAGGAATATTGATTTTGTTCAGTTCAGAAATCTGCACCATAGGAGTGGCTAGGTCTACAAAGTTGTGAGTCTGTACTTACTCTCTTGAAAGTTAACTGCCAAACTGGTGCCAGATGGAATAGAAAGAGGACTGGATCTTCTAACAACTGATTCTTTTCCTCTTTTTTTTTTTTTTTTTTTTATTTTAATTTTATTTTTTTGTTGGCAGAAGTAAATTCCAAAGCATGCAGTGTTTTCAAGATAGTCTCTTGCACCCTGCATTTTCCAACCTTTTCATGAAATGCTGAACATATACTTCAGTGACAAAAGTGTTTTTTTCAACCAGCAAATACCTGGATAAATATGATCAAACCAGATTAGCTCTCATATTTAAATACCATAGCATCCATGGACAAAAACTCCAGACTAGCTCATTATTAGAGAATAATGTCTTTTTAATCTATATTAAAAAACAAAGTTATCTAATAGACCTCAAATTGGTTTCCCATTCTGGAGAGACCTCCGAGGATACATTGCAATTACAGGATTGGTTCCCCTCCCCCCTTTAATAACCAATATAATGTGCTTTGAAGTAACGTGCTCTCACACTGAAACCTACAGTCAAACACCTAAACTAACAGAAAAGGTAAAAACACCACAAGGGAGAGTTTAGAAACGGAAGTGCATAATCAGATAAATGAGAAGAAAGTTTTGAAAAGGATTGCAGAGGAGTAACAGGAGATATTGCTGGTGTGTTTCTTACTTCATTGTTGTTTTCCTTCAGTAAAAGTTCTATCAGCTGGGGAGAGTTGCTCACTTCTTTGAAGCTGGCTCTTGTTTCTCTGAAATCAGATTCCCTATTCCCAGGGCTCCACTCTGCGATGCCAGCACAAACATACATCAGCAGCTGCACAGCACTTTAAAGAGCAAGCAAGAAGCTATCAAGCAATTACTTATTCCATTTTAGATCTACGTCCATTGTTTTCACAGAGCAAGTTTGAAGTTGGGGGAATACAAATCTGAGAAACCAAATAAACATTTTGCAAGTCTGAACAACTCACCTAAGAAGCAAAACTCACCTACATTTAATTAAAGAGACAAGAACCACAGATGGAAAGAATCCCTCACTAATGAATAAAGCCATAAAGAGTACATGGGTCTTCATTCTCATTGAAATGGTAAGTTTTAGCATGTTCAGAGAGCATTGCCCTTACTTTTGCAGCCTGGTTAGGGGCAGGTGTAATTCTAGCTCTTTCTGCACTTGGACAGCACTGCACATGGACTGGTACAGCACAGTCCCTAAAAAGTGAGTAGATTTGTGCTGTGGATGAGTTTGTCTTGTAGAATTAGGTGAATGAAGAAACTAAACTTGAAATTCTTGAGTTACTTCCAAAATTAACATATATATATATTTCTTTTTTTTAAGGGAGGCTAGATTTATGTAGATTTCTAGCGTGTATGTGTGAAATTCAAGATATTGTAGACAGAGATTGAGGTTTTCATATAAACAAACATACGTTTGTCCTGTGGCCTGAAGTATATGATGAATAAAACCATTAAAAAGCTTCTCATAAAATAAGCAACAGCAGAATCATGAACTGCCTTTGCTTAAGAGGGGTCTGTGTGAGCGGGTCTTGTTAATAGTGCTGATTACATCCCTCATTTGAAACCAGCAAAGCCAAACTCTGTCTCAACAAAAAGGCAGCAAAACATCAAACAATCCCACTCAAACTTAAGAGAAGAGATGGACTTTCTCATTTGCTTTCAGATCATCTATTGGCTGGCATGACATTTATTAATTTTGTTGAAGGGAGTACTGTAATGAATAATCTGAGGGAAAAGTTTTTTAAAAAAAAAAGAAAACATGGATTTTAGGTCAGAACATACAAATTTTAGGTACAGCTTTTTACATATATACTTCACAGTTCTCTAAATCTTTATCTACCTGAAACATGTGTTTTCCTGCATTTTACTAAGGAAGAATTTTTTTTTTTTTTCTTGAAAAGAAGTGAGGGAGATTTTTTTGTATGTACAGTTAGATATGCCCAGCTGAACTGGATGTAGGACTTGTGTATTTTGACAGAACAGCGTTGTTACACGTATACGCTTCCTACAAGTTGTCCCCTGAAGCAAAGCTGTGGGATTGCAGAGAAAGGACCTTTTCCCCCTGCTTTCACCTGAAAACAGCTTTAAGTCCTGCATCTAGGAGGACATCAGGGATGAATCTCCCCTCATATATCCCAGTGACCTGAGAAATTTACAAAATTTTCAGGTAATTTATAACCTGTCTTTTCATCTATCCCTCTTTATTAATCTATGTGTCAGTGCACGTAACCGATTAACTGTGTCCAGTACTGGAATTTCATGAAGTTATGCTGCAGACAGAGCAGATCCTCATCCATCAAAGTGATTTGGTAATTCTGCTGTGGGAGCAAGAGATGTGAGCAGATTTGGGAGCATCCCTAGTAGCCAAACTTGCAGTGACTTCTCTGGTCACTTTTCCACCCTTGTCCCAGAAATGTTTGTTTCTCTTTGAACATTTATTTTTGAGAGGGAACAGAAAAGGAGAGGGCAGGATAGCTTGGAAATACATCCAGATTTTGCATAATCTGGTCATTCACCCAAGACATCAGACGATCACTGTTAATCCCTGAATCAGTTATAAACCAGCATCAGCATGGGAGGCAGAAGTGTGCAATTTTGGAGACATTGCGTTGGATGTTGGCTTCAGATGTACAGATCTGAGTCCAGCAGAGCAGAGACAGGCATCAACTCATGGCTGAGGATTTCCCCATACTCACCCCAAATTTTTTAAAAAAATCTGTCTTTACTTCTAAAATATTTGCAAGTAAAGAAAGATATTGTGGAGGGCTTCTATCACTATTTTGTAGCAGATAGATTTTTTTTTTTTTTTAATGAAAGAAGTATTTTTTTTTCTATCCAGAAAGAATTAAATTCTTTTTTCAGCCTTGAGGCTGAAACGTTCATAACGTTCAAATACTTAGGATGTGAACCTATATGCCAGACTTGATGCCTTTCTCTTGCATAAGGGTGGAAACCCAAAGAGGATCTGTGCTCCGTGAAGACCCTTGCTTTCTCTACCTCTTCCAGAAGCGAAACACAGAGCACAAGTTCCATCTCCTTTGACTTGTCTTCCCCAAATTTCTTTCTCCTTGTAAGCACTTTACACCTGAAATCTTTGAAAAAAAATAACAATTAAAAATGTCACTGAGAAAAGGCACCTACATTATATTGTTATAGTCTTGCCCATCAGAAGAATCTCTTTCAGAGAGGAACTGTTTGAGTAGCTAACATGAAATCAAGATACTTTCTCTACTATACTACACTTTGTTTCTGGCCTTTTATATCAGGGGAGGGGAATAAATATTTCTGTTTGAGAAGACCTAAGTTTTATACAGTAAAAGGTGGATGAGCTGGGTCTCACACTTTTTTTTTTTTTTTTGCATCTAGATATTTCTAAAACTAGTATAAAAACAAACTCCCTGTTAACTAAAAGTAAGTTTTCTATCGTTTTATGGTAGTACCCATGGATCTCCCCCAAAATGTGAAGAAGTTTCAGAAGGCTGTAATATCTTTTCATGCATTGAAAATAGCTGAAAAAGACAGCACAAAGGCCCTAGGCTGCAGAAAACAGCTTGATTCAGTATTCCTCAAAATCCTTAGAAATTCTGCCAAAGGCCTGGGCCAGGTGTACTAAGAGTGCTGGATTAGGCTAAGGAGAGACACTGGACTTGCTGTGGTGCTATCTAGCTTCTTTTAGGTTCCTGTCTTGTGGCCAAAGGTTAATAGATGTTTGTAAGTGATGATCTGGCTGTGTTGTGCTGTAGGCATATGGCATGAATTCTGGGGAGAAAGCCTGACTATATACACATCTATGCTTATGCTGCACAAAAGGGTCAAAGATGACAAATTGAGGCAAAATTCTGGCCCTGTTGATGCCAAATGCACACTTTGCTTTAACAAGGAGGGAGATACTTCCCAAGTAAAATTTACAAATTTCTTCATTTGGATATGAAGTTCTTTGTCTCAGGCAGCAAAGGTCACATATGCCTCAAATCAATATGTCCACAAAAAGCATATAAAGAGGTAAGCGCTCAACCATTATTGCTAAAGCTGTGGTTTCCTTATAAGAAAGGTTAGCCCTGACCAGAAAGCCTACTGTGCGATGGGATCACAAAGGCTAATCAATCACTCCAGCAGCCAGCACCATATAGGGAATTTGGAGTAAAATGCTCATCTCTGACCTGCACCGTGGATCACCCGGTGTTCTGCAGTCACTCTGTATACAGCATCTCTTGACATCAACAGGGCTGACAGAAAACTATGTGTCAAGGTGACCCTAACTTCTGCTTTGATTAAATGAGTTTATAATTTGTCACTTTAGGGGGGAAAAAACAAATATATCATTAACCTCTTTTGAAAGAACTGTGCCTCAATCAAGTACAGTTATTTTTCTAGATTAAACCATCATGACCTCTTCCTATACTAACAAATATTATCTTAGCTCAAATCTGGTATCAGTAAAAAGATGTTTAATGTATTGACCTGAAATAAATTATGCCAGGGCTTGTTTGTGTGGTGCATTCTAGAAAGGGCTGTGTGTCCTCCATTGGAATTACTTGCAAGCAAAGGCCATGCCTTTACAAAAGACTGAGCTCCTAAGGACCTTGTCTTTATAAGATGGGATTTACTGTAAATTACCACCAATAATCACTGAATATATAGGAGGAGTCCCAAGCAATTCACAAATATATATATATTTTTAATTACCTTAAAAAAATAATGAAAAAGACAACAGCATTTTTTTAAGATTTATAACCTTAAGCTAAGTGAAGTGTCAAAATGGATTTGAAATACATGCTAAGAACGGAGTGATTTTTCTTTATTCATATCTGGGCATCATTTTGCTCAATCAGAACTTTAATGTTCCTTTCTTATCCTGGGTGTAAGACCACGTTATTCACACTGGTTTCCAAGTATGACAGATTCCAGCCCAATCTGATACTGCAGTGACTGTTCATTTCCCACTGGTGATCACCCCCTCATCTTATGGTTTGCAAAGAGAAACACAGAGAAGCATCAGAAGACTCTCCGCAATAACAATGTACACTTTACATGCAGCCATATTCTAGCACTGAAGCTAAAACATTGTGGTCTGCTTCCTTACTTTGCCATTTTGTTTGGTATGAATCTTAAAAATGAACTGGAGATCAGTATTATTTCTTGGGCTTCTTTTCTTTTTCTCATTTATTTTTTATTCCATTATCCCTCTTTCCAAGATAATTTGTGTGGAACATCCTGTGAAAATTTGCAGGTACACAAAACAACAATAATAAAAAAGGTAATTTCTAGACAACACATTGGCAAAAAAAAAATATAAAAAATTGTTCTTCAAAAACCGTGCATATTTTCTTCATCATGTTTAATTTGGATTGTACTAATGCAATTGCTTGTGCATGTACTTTGTATATAGGCTCTCAAGACATTTCCATTTTATTTATTTATTTATTTTTCTGACTATATCTCTGCTATACACCTCTGTCTGCTGCTTTTTTACTATTTAAAAGATTTTGGCTCTAGACCTCATTGAAATGCATGAGTTTAATTAAAATCTGCAGATGTTTTCCATTGACTACGTAGAATGGGATTTATGTTTCATCAATGAATGTACACTGGCTCTTGTTTGATTATGTGCATGTACAATTCACATACACAGGCAGCAAAAGGATCTTTTCTCGGGAAACAAGCACAAAACATGCAGATGTATGAGTGCGTGCTCTCTACATCAGTGAAAAAGACAACTTCGACACAGGGGCGATCCCAGATCTTGTAGCTGTCACTTGCATGGCGCAAGCAGAGATAAGGAGGAAGCTATAATATAAACAGAGAAAAAGCTGTTTTCACTCCAGTTTAATTTGCCAGAGCACAATCCCTCAACCAGATGCTGAAAGCAGGGGTGTTTTCTCCCCAGCTCTCACAGTGGCAGCTGCCTGAGGAGCGCACACCTGGTGCACCCCAGACAATGATGCTTTTATGAGTCCATGGTGATGGACGGGCAGGGAGGGCTGGCCTCCCATGCACCCACCCTACGTCCCATGCTATGCCCCACATGCCTCTCTACAGGTCTCAAAGCATCTCTTGTCCATGTACCCTTTTGTTGCTTCCCATCTCTGAGCTCAGACTCTTGGATGCGATGCTTCACCATCATCCCAGGAAACTGCAATTGTGTTCACAGAAAGAAAAACAAAAAGCAAAAACAGGAAAAAAAATGAATTAAAAAAAACCTGTTAATTATGATAAATATCAAAATTGTCCTCTTGTATTCTGGAAACTGGTTTAAAAAGTCTCAGCTAGAGAGTTACTTCCCAGTAAGTTATTCTCAGTTATTTCGGCCTGCTGGTTGCACGCATACACATATAGATATCTCAGATCTGTCTTTATATACATTTTCTTCTCATGAAAAGCATTCCTACTGCTTAACAGGCGTGTGGGATCCTGCATAAATTATGCTGATTCTATATGATTCAAACTATAAAATATAAAATTACATTGCATGTTCAATAAGCGTATACACAAACTATGAGGAACGTGAAAGGTCAGACTGGAAATTCCTCCTTCTCATATGTGAATATATGGATATTTTTTCATCCAACAGCCCCATTGATTTCACTTGGGCAGAATAAGAGGTCTTACACAAGACAATTTCCTGGTCTTGCATTAAGACCACTGCAGGACTCCAGCCTTGCAGCCTGACCTGTGCACAGGCAGATGCACCGTTAACTGATGTTAGCAGGCTGTTTTTTTGGCACTGGAGCATGTTTCGTGGATCAAGGCCATAATGGTTAAGTTAGCTACCCAAACAAGAATATGATGAAGATCCTCTGCAACTTTTAATCTGATATCTCTGAGTTTATATTAACTTTAAGCTTCATTGATGTGTGCTGAATCTCCCCAAGTAAAATATTATATTCTAACAATATTCCCACAGCACGAAGAAGACAGATGAGATTCATACAAAGGTTAGAATACCAGCAGTTTTTGGTAAACCTGAGGTAGACCACACTAGCAGAATGACAATAGCTTTGGAAAAGTCAATCCTTTCAGGGTACTCATTCATCCCTTCAAGTTCTTGTATGCTTGTTTTATTTTCTCTTTGCTGACCTACACTGAAGTTTCCTAAATTTACTTCTGCATGTATTTTCATCTAAATTGTGATTTAAGTAGTTGTTTTCAGAAATAATGTGCTTCTATGAATGCTATTTAGTTCACACAAAAACAGACGTGACCTCAAAGAACATCTATACTTTGGTGCGGAGCTGAGATATCTAGCTGTAGATACCAGGATTCAGAAGTACTGCTACTTGGAGGCTGGATCTGATTGCTCTTTGTACATCCCTATTGTACAAGGATCTGTTCTCACAGCAGGGTATGCACTGAACCAACACCCTTTGAAGTCCTTGGGAAGTCTCCCACAGACTTCCAAAGCAGAACGAGATCTGCCTGAAATGTACAGCCTGTATTTTTCTTCTGAGACACCAGAAACAGCCTCTCTTGTGGGTATCATAGGTGTGGAAGGTATATTAGCCACCCAAAATGCCTAACAGACCCTTTCAGGTGCAATTTCTTTGGCAGTGAAACCAAGGTACTTACGCATTTTAGAGAGCTGTATAGTGCCAGTCTGTTTTCACTGCTATCCATTTCAATATTACTTATGATCTGAACTACTACTACTCTTTACAGAGTGCTTTTCATATGCATTTCATACACTTTTTCACTCACTGGACTGTGCCTGGCACATTCACTGATCTCTGCAGCACTTCAGCATGCTCTCTTTGCATAGATATATCAGAGATTCTCACTCCTTCATGCATGACATGCAGGGAGACAGACAGACCAACATGGCCAGTGTTGTTTCAAGCAGGACTCCCATGTGGGTATGGTGGCCACTATGGTGTTACACATGGAAAGACTGGGGCTTGACATGAGTAAACGTATCCTTTCGTATTGTTCATGAGATGATTTTCAGTAATGTTATCTGACAATTATTTTCTAGAGCATGAGTAATGGCACAAACTTTCCCTGTGTGTAAAAAAAAAAAAAAGGCAGAGGAGGCAGAGGAAGTAGAATAAAAACTTGGGTGCTTCAGTCTCTTGGCTCATAAAGTAGTGCTGACAAACTACCTGTATAGGACTAGTTGTTTGGGTCAGAGCAGAACTGGCTGGTCCTGAAATGAATCCACTCAGAACTGAGTGCCGCTCCTCGGCTCAAGGAAAGTCACTATTCTGCCCATAAAAGTCCAAAGGTTGAATAATCACTTTTTCAAGTAACATGAATCCAATCCAATGCCTAAATTTTAAGACTTCTGGATACCTATCAGGAGCTGCAGAATGTTTTGAAGGGCATCCCAGTGGGATTTCTTCCTGCTGGATTTACGAGGAGCTCCTCTGATCCTTCAAGTGATAAAAAGTGTGCAAGGATAATTGATACAGTGACGGGACTCCTTACCCATTCACCACTTCTGCCCATTTTCCTTTCAGCAACAGTGCTACCCATGCATGTGTTCAGAAATCTTCCCTGGCTGTGCACTTGAAGCGATCTGAATACAGCTGTCAAAAATCTGGATTAAGACAGAGTCCAAATCAGATTTCTATGTTGTAGTGCAAGGAAAGCTTCTTGGAAGGTTGCTCCAAGCCATATTCCAGTGATCTACAGCTAGTTGTTTTGGATTATATATATTTTTTTTTTTATGTTTAAAAAAGAAAATCTTTCCAGTTAAGCTTCTTGTGTTCACTTAACAAAGAAATCATCGAGCAAAGGTGAAGACCACAAAGTATAGTTCTGAATTTTAAAATTTGAATGTAAAGGTCAGAAAAATTTGAATACTTAAAAGTACGAGATTAAAACAGAAATTGTTTTACCTTTGTAGCCATGTTTACTCTCTTTACCGATCTCCTTATCTATATGTAATAAGGAAAAGCAGACACATTATTGATTTTAAGTCCTTTTCTCTGGCAATAAAAGGTATGATTTTAATGATATAATTATTTGCATGATGATATTAAAAATAATGCCAGCTAAAATAATGGCACCGAGTACAAAAGTATGTGCAGAACAAATAGGGGGTCAAGCTCAGGAACACTTAAATGTGAATATTCAATTAACGATAATAGAAACGATGTGGGGCATGGTATGTAAATGAAAGCTGCCTGGGGCCAAATGTTCTCAATAGAGAAGCCAACAAGATATTAAAAACACCCCACATGACTTTGTTTTTCAGCTCATGAACAAATACATGTTGAAAATATGTTTATCTGTTCTAACAGCAAAAACAAACACATTCCATAATGTATGTATTAAGAGGATGTATAACTAACACAGTGTTCATGGCTAGGAAAATGTGACTACGTACAGCAAGTGCTGTTTGAAGGGAGGGGGAAGAAGGGAGAGTGGTAAGATGGACAGATGCTTCAGGAAAAGACTTGCTAACCAGAGGATTTTACATGGACCACAGCATCCCATGTCCCACATGCTGATTTCTTGAGCAGACCTGTTGCCAAGATAAATTTTTTCTTGGACTCTAGAATTTATATGATGTGCTTGGCTTGCATTGGGAACACAGCAGTTTCTTCCCCACACAAACAGCGCTCTATCTAGCTAGGCTAGATATAAACAGAAAGACTGCTTCACTAATTATTTATACAAAGACAAAGATAGCTGCATTCTGGAAGGTTCATAATAGGAACTGGATTCCTTTTTTTTTTTTTTTTTTTTTTTTCCTTCTTGGGTCTTATTGTGTTTTTGACTTACAGGGCTGTGAGACTCGCTGAAAAGCATCTAGACCTTCATTCACAGGAAGGTAATTTACAAGTTTACTACTATGGTTCATGCAGTGATATGTACATATTTTGTCTTGAGAGTACTGGTACTGATTATTTTGTAGCAAGGTATTTACATAAAACAGGATCCTTATGTGGATGAATTGTTCTTCTTACCTGACCCCTTGGCTTTTAAGACTAGTTGTGTGTGCAAGGAGTGCTCCCAAGCTACCAGGACTATCCTCACTTTAAATATTTACACTGTGAGAAGAATATTCCTACATATCTTGGAAATGCACTGTGATCACATGCTCCAGCAAACATGGTTTTCTTGAAATTAATATGACTACTTTTATGAGTCAAGTGAAACTCATTCATAAGTGTTTTCAGAATCAAGGCAACTGCTTTATTAATTATGCCCCACTCTCTTACCAATTCTTACCCATTCTCTTGCGTACTTTTGTTCCAAGGATCTGAAGTACTGAAACAGGCTTAGAAAGGGGAGTAGGAGGAAAATAATTTTCTGAATGTTTCATATACCATTATCTTCATCTTCTCACTTGTGCATAAGATACAGCTGAAACATGGCAAGCTCTTAGCAGATTACAGGAAAGCAACAGTAAAAGGAGAGAAGAGAAAACAGAATAATGCAGTCAGTGGAAAAAAAACCTGCATTTTGGACAGGCAGAATACTGGTGAACTGCAGTCACCTCAGTCCTTAAACTGAACCTTGCAAGTAGTCTTACTCTATTTTGAGCATGTCTTAAGGGACTGCAGGATTGGGCCTCAGTTTAGGCTCCAGGATTAGCATTCCTCTTGTGCAAAGAACCATGGAATTTTAATGAATACAAGTAGTCAGAATTTCTGCAGTCTCCCAGAGATTTGTTTATTTACTAATTTAGAGACATGTTTAACATCTTACTTCAGTGGTGCATCTGTACTAACACCATACTGAGGCAATGGTTAAAAATCCAATGCTGAGAAAAGAGTGGCATCTGTGAGTCATATATGCTCCTAGACACACACATAAATGCTCTTTGAAAATACCGTCCCTGGCATAGATTATGATATATTAAAAGATTACAACAGACACAAAAATATGGCATCAAGAAGTTCAGTCCAGTTTCTTTTGGGAGCATTTTGCATTTAAAATAAAAAATATATATTTATGGTAAAATTTGAGTCTGTGCTGTAAATGTATATATATATTTTTTTCAATTATTAATTAATTATTATATTTTTTTTTAGGACTTGATTATCTTAGCACCTGGTTTCATGAAATAACGAGATCATATTGAAACGATGCATCATACCCTTTACCCTATGTCCTCAAAAGGAGATGGGTATTTATCTCCACCTGGTAGAAGCTAGCAGCCATTTCCCAGGTCTGTATCTCAGCTGCTGCTTTTCTTCAGGTTATCTGAATACTTTTCCCCTGCTCTGAAGACCTTCCTTTGGAATCATAGGGACCCATTGCACAACAAGTCAGGGGAGCTGGCCAAGGAATTTTCTGAAGTCCTTTAATTTGTGTCATGACAATCGGCCAAAAAGTTTCAACCAGCCTGTAAATCAAGATGCTTGAACCAAGCATCTTGCTGGGTCCAATACTTTGTGTCAATGGTATTGAGAGAGCTGACCAAGCACAATGTTTTTAGCTTTAGGATGGGCCATTTTAAACTGAATCAAAAATGTTTTGGGACAAGGTTTTAAAGCTTTCATTGACACTTGCTTTTGCAAAACAAAAGTAACTGCCTATGTGAAATCCAGCCATACAGTCCTGAAAATCTGGCTGAATTTCTTCTGTAAGCAGAACCAGACAATAATATTCAACAAAGTCGTTTTATTCCAATAGTATGAAAAGTTTTGAATATTAGTTGCTTCTTAAAATGAATGTAAATTTCAGCAAATAGAAGGAAAGCCCACAAAAAAAAATAAAAAATATTACCCAACTCTCAAATTATTCCAAAATATTTTATACAGTTTCTGAAGCTAAGCCACACTATCAGCTTATTCATTTTTTTTGCACTACCAAAACATATTCTCTGTTACTTAATTTGCTTCCTAATGTCACATATAAATGACTATTTACCAATTTTTCATCTTAAAAATATACATCTTAAAAATATACTTTTTTTTTTTTTTTTTTTTTTTTAATGATTTAAAAGAAAAAAAATGATGATTTTAGGCCACTGGAGGCAAATATAACTTTGGCAAAATCTGGCTACATATTATATTATCTATGACAAATTTAGCAGGCTCAACATTGATAGCTGAGGTAGTGTTCCATTACAAAATTTATTGCAGTTGTGTTCTTAACAGCCTATTTGAGGAGGGTTTTTTAAAGCAGCTAATTACCTCTTAAGTCAATTACTTCACTTGTTCCCCCAGTGACTCTACTCTCTCCAAAATGTATTGACTGAGTTTTTCATTATTATTTCCCAAACAAGAAAATAAAATCTATGAAAAATCAATAGCAAAGTCCACATGAACAGATGTTAATCTTCTGCACAGTTCCCTACATGTTCAAGATAGGAAGCTTATCAGCATGGGGCATGATATTTTTCATGGATCTTTTTTAGTTAGTAAAGTCAGTAGCAGTAAAGCCATGAAATTGGTAGCAAAAAGTCAACTGCACATTTGAATACTTAATTTTGTGGCTATAAACAGCTACGTCACATTTCCAGCAATAACAATGGGATGGTTTTCAGCACTGCTCCACCAGCAGGCATGTTTTCTATTTTCTTCTTGTATATACAATTAAAAGCATTCCCACCAGAGAACTCTGCCCTGCATTCATTCTGGAAAAAGAGCATGGGGAGAGATGGCTTTCTAAAGTCAAAATCCTGCCTTTCCTTGGGCCACATCATGAAAGAACAGCTCAGCAGTACAGTTACTTCTACAGCTTTTATCGAAAGTTTGAATTCACTGACTAATTGTCAATACTTGCAACGGTGTGCAATTCATAAGGACATCTCCATTCAAGAGAAAAGTCTTTTTTCTTCTGTGTGGAAAGGTGGATTTACCTTTTATCAGACAAGAGAGGAGAAGAGATGAGGAATTGAGTGCATTAGGTACAGGCAGGTTATCGTCTTGCTCTAGGGGATATCCACCACAGCTTGCATTCTTGTTGAGTAATAATGAGATACCATAACCAAACAGTAGAAGATGCATGTCAGATGGTTCTCCAATAACATTAGAAAAAAAGCAGCTGATGTATGGGATATTGAAGGCAGATTAAGTTGTTAATGTATATTAGTATATTCTTAATTTCCTTTTAATTGAAAAAGACATATTGACTTTAATTAGAACCATTTCACAGGAACTGTCAATTAGCACATGTCAAACTAGTTAATTCAGAACAGAATTCTTTTAATTAGGGTCTGCTTTCCTTTAACTGTGGGGCCAATGAAATCAGCCTTTCCTTATCAAGATTTTAAATGTCTCTAAGACATACAATACAAATGTAGTCTCTTATCTATTATTAGAAGCCCATATGGATAACATTAAAATGATGATGCTGGCATTGTTCATGCAGCACAAATCAGAGTTTCCTTTATAACTGAAAAAAAAAAAGATGGCTTTGAAGAAAGACTATTTTAAATACACAGATTTATCCTACTTTAAAGAGACTACAAAATTTATGACACGCATGTTCACATTTAAAGTATTATTTAATACGTCTGCTCAAATAAATGGGCCTATTCAAACGTTTTGTGTGTTCTATCAGCCAAAGACACATAAAACATTTTCAAAGCATGCAGTAACGTTCTTCCCTTAAATGAACTGTAATCAAAAGGGGAAAACAGACTCAATGGTTTTTTTGGGATGATATAAAACCAGCATTGTTAACTTTCATTGCATCTGAAGATTTAACACTGATTACTAATCCAGTGGCTGCAAACACTGGTGAGCTGGTGTCATCCCAGTTACCAAACAGCATGTAATCCTGGTCTTGACTTCCACACACATTTTGTGAATATCCTGGAGTTCACTGATGAATCTCAATTCATGGCTGACATACCTGCACAAAACCTTTTTCTGTGGCTTCTGGGAAGTGCCAAGTGTGACCCCTGTAGCTTTGGTAAAGTCCCTTAAGGAATAAGAACAGCTGGGGAAAATATAGACAAAATATAAAGGGAATGATGTCAAAACCTAGACTTAGTTTTATCGTACAGGGTTTAGCCACTGTTTTACTGACCTATATTAACAGAGGATTACAGAGATTAGTGAAAGGAATACTTAATAACTGAACTGTGGATTCCAAAGAGGATTATCCAGTAAGATATTTTATGTATCCTGATGCTTTGTTGAACATATTAGGGACCTGATTATGGGTCCAAGTAACTCAAAACAATAAAAGAAGCATCATTTCCCAACATGCAGTACAACTGAGATGCATTAACATTTAAAGTGTCCTAGAATTGTACTTCATCTAGGATCCTAACCACAACATTTTTATCTTTCTTTTCCCCAGGGTAGCTCTTTGGTATGTGGTTTTCAGCACAGTTGTAAGACTGCTGTGTACTAGAATGTGTGTTAAGGTTTCCACAAACCCATAAAACTAGGTAAACTTTAGCTTGATGAATGACTAAACTGAGAAAAATTATGTCCTGAGAGTTCTTCAGATCAAGCAAGAGGCTCTGTAGATATGTCACTTTGCTGTCTACCATCCAAGGTACGAAGCGTACCTTGAGTATAAACTAGCAGCTGTAGTGCTACTTTTAAATGTGATTGTAAATAGGTAATATAAACCCCTCATATTTATTCATTAATCCTATTGTGGCCCATATTAAATCTCTGCTTATCAGTTTAAATACTTACCATAATTTAGAGTTCTTTAAGCAGATCTAAGTCACTTTGGCACTGAATTGCATAATCCAACTTCTTTTATAACACAGCTGAAACAATGCTTTGGATTTTGATCTTATTGCTCAACCAACAATGTATTGTTTGTTTCAAAATGACAATTAGCAATAACCCTTCTTTTAACATCATCCCAAACATTGGCTGTGCATAGAAAATATGGGTACATTTACCACATGGGTTAGACAACATGAGGTGACTGCCTTTATGCTCATGTTTTATACATTACGCTGAAATATTTTAACTATGGGGAATTCTGTTACATTACAGGGAATGTTTTAGTTCTTGCAGTATCCCAGTCAGGTAGGTAATAATTTATCTTGTCTATATCTTAGAGCTGGGACAGCTGAGGAAGAGCTGTATGGAAGGACTCTAGCCCCAAACCCATACTGTTGGTAGTGTCATTGAACGCAGAAGCTCCCAAATCCCTAGAGCTGCTCTCTGCAGACACATGAACAGCCTCTAGGTGCCCACTGCAGGTCCTCAAAGCAGTGCAAGGCATATTTTTCCTAATTAATACTAAGGCAACTCATTGCATGGCAGCAGCAGTAATATTTATGTGCTCATGGATCTCATGATTAAATAGCAAGCTTTGACTTCAATTAAACCTGATGGCTTCTGATAGCAAAAAGTCATTTCAGAACTTCAAAAGCACTTGAGCAGCAGCAAGATCTTTACAATTATCTGTACGACATCTTGCAGCCTCTGTTGGCTCTTTTCTGTTGGATCTTCTGCAGCAGGCCCAACTTCTGTGTCAACTTTGGTCTATGAGAAGTTGAACCTAACACATGTTATTTTAAAAAAAATATGAAAATACTGCAATCTACAATGGATTTCATCCAGTCTGACATTCCTTTTGGGATAAGTACTTCATAAAAATTGCCCGTGTGATTCATGTACTGTTCATGTATTGTTCGTGAATTAAACCAACAGCCATTTAAAAATGACTAGCATTAGGGAAACATAATAGCTTTTTAACAGATTATTTAAACGTCTCTAGCTCTGATTTCCAGCCATTTTATCCAAACAGCTACAGCAGAACTATCCCTGAAAAGGGAATAACTTTCTGATTAAACTCTTTTGTCATTGGATTTAAGAAATATTTTAGAAGAGAGAATTTCTCAATTATGTATTCATCCTTCAGAGCCTGGGCACAGAGGGCACAGCAATTTGATCAAACCCAGCTGAAAGCACTAACGGATCGTAGGATTCATTCTGTTTTCACAATCACAGCTCAGAAAGAACTGGGAGCCAAGCAGCCTCTTCTGCAGGATGACTGTTGTACAAGACACATCCTTGGTAGTTTCTGGTCCCAGCAGCTGGATGCGCCTGATACTTGGGTACCCTGATGCACCAGGAGGTATATGGTGCACCCCCAAGGCTGGATTATGGTCCCGGCTATCCCCATTTTCTGTTTTGCAGGTTGTATGTGTCCTGACATAATTGAAAACAGAAGATAGGCTCATCCGTTCACATATTGGTAGCCCCTTGACCTGCTCTGCAAGTGGCAAAGCCCTTGGTCCCTCGCCTGTCGAACAGAGGCCAGCCGCAGACCGGGTGCCTTGCACCGCCGCAGCATCAGCTGCTACTCTATTAAAAAATTCTCCCAGCCTAACTAAGGCATTTGGGTTGTTAGCATGCATAATAAGTTATATTTAAGAAGGTTTCAAACCAGCACATTGTATTTTGCGGCAAAGTCATAAAA
Organism: Aythya fuligula; assembly: GCF_009819795.1. Lineage (NCBI taxonomy): Eukaryota > Metazoa > Chordata > Aves > Anseriformes > Anatidae > Aythya > Aythya fuligula. Next base: position 83,063,165 of record NC_045593.1, on the reverse strand, counting down.
ATATGCTAACATGATAACATCTAATGAGGGAAATGTTGCATGCAGATGTCTGTTTGCCTATTATCCTGTAAAATGACTGTATATTTTTATTTATATGAGTAACGTTAGACACAAACATGTTACCAAAAAAGCATGCATTTAAGAAACATATAAACACAGTATGAGTCTAATATAAGAAACTGTTTTAAAACACATTTTTTAGTGTTTATAAAATGAAGAGAAATTTAAAAAAAATGTTCCAAAGTACATTTTTTTTTCTCCCTCATGACGAGAAAGAAATATAGGTTCTCAGCTGGCATATTATTTCTGATGTGGCAGCGAAGTCAAATTTGTGCCTCGCGTCATGTATCCTTTACATGATGCAAAGGAATATAATTTTATTTTTGTTTTATTTGAAGGCTCTGTCTGGACACATTGGCCACCAATTTCATTTTTATTGTAGTGCATGGATAGCAAAGTCACATATCCTTACGTTAATGCAAAGGGCATGGAAAAGGAAAGGGAAAGTATAATTTTTGTTGTTGCTGTTGTCATTTGAAATTTCCATAGTGTCTGTGCACATTGGGTACCATTTCATTTTTATTGCACTGCACTGATAGCAATGTCACATATCATTAAGTTAACACCAAGTTAGAAAAAAAAGAACACTTTTTTTTTTCCTGCTCTTACCATTGTTTGAAGTTTTTTGTACCGAGCAAATATAATTTCTGTGGGGTGGTGGAAAAGTCTAATATATACTGTAAAAAAAGGCATGTACATTTATGTTTTTGTATTGTTCCATGTGACAGTGAATAGAAAATGCAATGCTATTGACATTTCTTATTGGTGGGATAAAGGTTTGTTCAATGTCTAGAAGTGGCTAATATGGAAACAGGCATCTTTCAGGAGAACTGGAATAACCCCACAGTCTAATTTCCCCAAATCGGTGTATTTTACTGAAGAGCTTGTCTCATATATCCTAAAATATCCCCCCTGTCCACCTCACTGTCTTTTAACCCTTGTGCAGAGACCATGACCCTCACTTTGGGATGGGGAGGGTTAATCTGTTAATAAGTTGTGATGGATCCACTCCTCATCGCTGACATGTGTAAATAATGGCCATCAGGATGGACACAGTGCTTATCTAAATGGGGAGCACCAGGCAGCTGCGTGGCTGCTCTGTTTTACGTGACAGGTCATTGTACAGGTCAGCGCTAATAGCATGCAGTCTTACAGCCCTTGGGCTCCTCTGGGAAATTTGTGCCTCAGTATGGTGAATCTACTGCCAACAGTTGTCTCAGTTTTGGAGGGCAAAAGAGGCCAACTTGTTTTGTTTTATTTAGCCTATTATTAACCATTCCCATATCATGCCCAACACTGTTTCTTTATCCTCAACCTTTGGAGCAACTCTGTTGTGGTACTGTAATTCAATGTCTATTTTTAAGCATCCACTCTTGGAAAGAAAGATACAGGTCTTCTAAAAGAAGATAGCAAGAAGGGCCAGTATGGTCTGCAGTTGTGATAGGCCTATTAGTTTCAGGTAGACACCATGAGTTGCAGCTGGGACTCTCCTCTCCTGGCAGAATACTGGAAGCAACCTTCTGTGATTCACACTCGAATTAATGGCTCAAGATGAGGAGGCTGCTCCTAAAGGGCACCTAACACCCTGTGCTCACACCTCTTATTATTTCCACCTGGTACTCATGGCTGAGATTGCTCCATGGAGGACTGTCTCAGCCAGCTTATTCAGCGTTTGTAACATTCTGTTCTTTTCTGTCATGGGATGTTTTAAATGTAAACACCATTGGGATATGTGGTTTGGACTCCACAAGAGCAGACATAAAGCTGTGGCAATACCAAGCTTGTCTGTGGACCTTTGGAGATCCTGTTACTTGAGGCAGGTTACAACAGCTTCCAGGCTGTTGAGCTCTTGACAAGGAGTAGGACAACGAAAGATCTAGTTTGGGATCTGTGGTTGGTGTGAACAAGCTGAATCTGGAAGGACAAAAGAAACTTGGCCAAATTGTTTAATGAGAGCTGTACGGCACTAAACAACCACAGATGTATGTAATAGATTTTGATTTGTCACAATAGGCTTCCTCCCAATAAGCCACCTGAACACACAAATATGTGACAGCTAGTATGGTTTGCATTTTTAATGTATTTCCTTGTGTGAGGCTTGGAAAACCTCCTCTTCACCCATTGCCACAGGCTACTCCTGTGTGACAGCAGCAGCATTCCATCTTCAAAAGATCCTGTATCATGAAAGAGAGAACCGTAAAAGAAAGACTGGTCAGAGGAATCCCATGACTCCACCTATTCTCACTGAGTTTGAGCTATCAGCACCTGTACTGGTGTTGTTGTTCCATGGACAGTGTCCACCAAATGCCCTTCTGCAGCTAAGGCAGAGTGAGTATGGCTTGCTTGCTCTGGAAGTGTTGGGCACAATTTGCAGTGGTGCTGGTGTCCTTTTCCTCCTCTACCTCAAGCAAGACAGAACAAGTGTGAAATATTTTGGAGCAGGTGTTAGAGAAAGCAGGAAAACGCAGCAGTTTTGGAAGAAGTGCTGGAATGGGAATATGCTGCTGAGCCCTCCATCTGGAGAGGAAACCCAGAACCACTCTTTCCTCGCAAGCTGCAGGAAGAACAGGAGAGTGTGTGTTTAGGGGTTTGTAGAAGACAAATTATAGCTTGTTTCTAAATGTCTCCATATGTTTTTATTTGTGTTGTATACTTTCCTCTTGGCTGTACTGGAGCTCTTTTGTTTCATACTGGCATGTCACAGAACATTTGAAATTATAAAAGACTTTTGTATCTCAGGGCTCTGTAAACAAGACATGATATTTTTCTCCCTCCCTGTTTTTTTATTAAGCATATTGGAACTATTTTCCTATTGCTCCACAACTTTATAGCCATGTATACTAATGATGAGTGGATGCAATACACTGGCCATATATACACGACATGACTTTCAGTGACTGAACTTGAGTTCTGGGGTCACACGAGAAATTTATGTCCAAATCACAGAATCACAGAATCACCTTACATCTGAAGTATGTGCTGTGCCTGTCTAGATGACAACTGATATTCCGTTTTTTTTTTTTTTTTTTTTTTTTTTTTTTTTTTAAAAAAAAAGCTTGTTAAAAAGCTTTAAAAAGCTTTTAAAGCTTGTTAAAATGTTAACAAGCTTTTCTGATAATACTTTAAAATTAGGAGATGTCATACCATAGATGTACACACGTATACAAGTATATATGTGATTTCCTACTTTTTTTAGTCATACTGATTATGTGTGTGTGTGTGTATATATATAAATATATATATAGGTATGATCTCTTCTACTTGTATACATATGCATGAGACATTTTCAAATGAAAAAAACACTTCTAGAAAAAAGGTTAGTCTGCAGTATTATTGTGGAACATTAGCATAATATTTGTGGAAACCGTGCTGCCTGACAGCTGTGCCCTTCACTGCCTGTACCGGCAGTGGGGAGGAGAGGCAGGGAAAGCCCAGTGCCAGCAGCTGGATGCTGTGGCCATTCCAGGACTGCTTCCACATCAGGTACCAGTAGAGCACAGTTTGCAAACAGTTTAGCTACTTGTCCAGAAGAAATGGCAACACACCATTTCTCAGTGGTGGTGATCAGCTTGCTTTGGTTGGACATGAGTCCCAGTGGTTTCTGACAACCACGGGATACCATGCTGAGCTCAAGGGCTTGGTTCTTGAGGACCAGCCAATACTCGCACAGGGACAGAGCTCAAACATCAGTTTCATATTTGGAAGATCCAAGAGATGTCTGGGTGGGGCCACAAACAGTTTGGGGTTTGGGAGCAGGATAAGCTGCCTACGTTGACATAGCTATTACTCATTATAACCATGTTGACATAGAAATTACCAAAGTTCAGCTTTGGTAATTCCAAATCCGCTTTGCATTGGCTGTGTAATGGGAGGAACAATAGGCAACTGGTCTCATATACAATGAATTTTAATCCAATTCTTCATATGGTTTAATTTCCAAAAGATCTCTCATCTGCCTATTCCCTACATTTTTGTGACAGTCACTACAAACTTAGGCATGCTACTGACTTGGAATGGAAAATATTAGTGGGAAAAATGGTTTTTCTCAATACACTGAATACACTGCCAAAATCTCTTTTCAATCCACCTGCGGTTCGAAAATTTATTTGTCAAAGTAACCCAAGTTGAAATGTGGCATGATCTTTACATACTGCTTGTATGCCAAACAAACAAAAACTATCCAAGAAACCTTTTTTTTTTTTTTTTTTTTTAATTTTAAATTTAACTCACATCAGTAATATAAATTACTAATGACATTCTGTAATAAAATTCCCTGGTGTTAAGCTCTGAGATAACTGTAACGGATAGTGATAGACAGTGGTCATCAAAAAAACGTAGAGCTACTATTACAATACTTATCCTCGGGGCCTTCTGATGAGGAATTTTTTTGACCTGCTACCAAGCCACATCTCTCATCTCTGAGAGGTGGAAGATCTCTGCTCTTGTTCACATTTTGAATAACAATTTATTGCATGAATTTCAGGGTAAAAAAGTTCCCACTTCTCCTGATTTGATCACGTATGGATCTGGTAGATGACATATAGACAGCCTGGACAACCTTTGCAGAATTAAAAAAAGAAAAAAGAAAGAAAAAGGAAGCTGACTTATTGTAACCAAGTTTTTGTTCAATTCTTTGCAGTTAAGACACATTGGGTACTGGTATCTCATAAATATTAACATGCTCTGGTAAAGTCAATTTAGGATGAAATGCTGTGCTTTATAGTAACTGTCCTGATTGCGGCACCAGGAAATGACACTATTTTGCTGGGTCCTGTATTTGCCAGAGCCAAATCTCTATTCTCTTCTCACTCAGACAAAGCTACATCTAACAGGAATTTTCCCACATGTAGTGAGTTAGTTTTTCCCCTTGATGAACTCATGCTCTAATTAGAAGAGATGTCCTTATATACATTTTTTTTTTTCAGCAAATTAAGTTTATTAATATCAGTCTGATAATCTTTATTGTCAAGTTACACTTAATACTTATGATGAGATTAAGCCATTAAATTTTCTGTAGTTCAAGAAAGTATCTCCAAACCTGTCAGAAGACAGGAGTTTAAAGCAAACTTTCAGATTAATTGATGATGGGATCACTTAGTGCCTAACTGCAAATAAGAAACCTCAGACAAAATCCATTAGCATTAGGCAGAATCTTGAGGTCATCACCTACCCTTTGCAATCATGGTCCTGAATGTTTATACATATATGTACGGACTAAAAATGAATTAATAACTTCAAGATTTAATCTGATGTTATTATTTTTTTTTTTCTGGTTGTTTACTGTGTCTGAACAGCTTATGTAAATACTCTAAGCCGTTGCATCATCTATAATTGCTTGCAATAGATGAGGTTGCAGGCTAGTTAAAAGCACGTGTCTTGATTATAAAATAAAAAGAATCACTGTAACATTGTTTCATTTAAAATTTTCTGGAAGAATAAGTGTTATAAAATATAATTAAAGTGCCTGAATTTCTAGAGACAAATGTAAAAATATTGTTAAAATCCTAAATATACACTAATTAACAAGTGATTCCAAAATAGATCATACTTTAATACATTTAATAAACAAAAATTTGCAGTAACAAACCAAGAGGCTGCTAGCATGTCCTACAGAAGAGTTACTGATGTTTAGTGAAAAAATACTCAGAAAACATTATCATATTTCTTCATAAGCAACTTCTAAAGTGAAAATTGTATTAGCACTGTTGACCTATCATGAAGGGTAGTTCAATATAATTTGATGGAAACACAAGGTTTTTGGAATGGGCCAGAAAAATGAGCAGAAAAGGCTTTGTCCATATCTTGGTAAAGACTATCTTTCCAGACATCTAGTACAACATGTACAATTATGGGTTACATTCGTATTTCCTTTCACTGATGAGTATCAGAGATATTAAAATGGTTTTTGATAGTCTGCTGACGGGTTTGTTATTTTTCTGGCATAGTGAAGGAGTGGAAAGAAAATCATTTGGGAAAAAAATGATTACTTCTCTTCCCTACATTGATGATTATACTCATCATAGGACCTGATGTCATGCTGTGCTGCCAGATGACTGCATATCACCCAACAACCCTTCTGCCTGGACCATGGGTGCACCCCGGGGACTGGCCCTGGGGCAGAAAAATGCTGGGTGAACCAAATTCTTCTCCATCTCTCTAAAAACTTGGGTGTCAGACCACAGGTGTCAGGACATGGTACGCAGTCATGGAGGACTTACAGCAGTAGCAGAAGGTAACAAAAACCTGCAGGTTTCCAGGTGATTTTTTCCTGTATCCTACCACTTATGGGATACACTGAGGGACTGCCCATCCCTCCCTCTCTGGATAGAAGGGAAATTAATTCCTCCTGTGTGGGAAAAGCCCCACCACTTTCTTCTCACTTTCAGACACCAGAGAGAGTCATTCCCTACCTCACAATATGCTGTGCTACACAGAGCAAGACACAATCTCTCTGTAACCCTTTCCCTGTGTGGCTTTCTCACCCTTGCTGATTGTTTTCCATGCAGTTGTGGTGCTATTTGTGGTCTTCAAGTGAAAGCTACTTCCCCTTAATAACATATTTTCCTAGTCTGCTTTCGTGCCAGATGACCTTGTTTAGCTTACAGAGCCACAGGAAGGAGCTTAAGAGCCATCATTTTTGGTGAGCATTGGATGGAGTAAGATTTGCCTGCACTTTTTTTTTTTTTTTTAGAAACACTTGAACAACTATTGCAACAATCACAAGGGAATAGTGATCCCTCTCCATAAATTCAATTTGTCTATAACCTTTTGACACAGCCCATAAATAACATTTATATATTTCACACACACACACAAGGACACACACAGTACGCTACATGGACAATGTATATAAATACTTACAAAAACACAAACTAACTGTAAAATGCCATACAAGCTATCAATTTATTAACAAATGGTTAACTGCCTGTGCCAATCAAAACCTGGGCTACATGCCTGCCTGCTTTGCTTGCTATGCTACGGTACTGGCGGCAGGTATAAAACCATAGCAAAGAAAATAATCCATGGGCAGTAGGGCTGTTTCTGCTGAGGTCACAACAGAGACGAAGGAAACGAGAAGCTGCATTCTGTCTCCTGAAAGGCTTGTATGATTTCTGCTCTGCAGTCTGAAAAGGAAAAGAATAAAGGAAGAAAAGTAAAAGTAACCATTCTTAATTCTGAAAATTACATTCTGTAATATTATTTAACTTTTCATCTGTATACACAGCTAGCATGATAATAATAAATATTAAATAAATAAATAAAAAGAAAGCCAGAATTCCAAAGTGGAAAAAAAAAAAAAAAAGGCAAAAATTCCAAAGTGTTAAGCCAGAAAAGGTTTACAGAGGGAAGAATTATTCTTACCTCAGCTTTATGCCTAAAAAAGAATTATTGTGTAGGAACCAGCTTGGCTTCCTAACTTTTTTCAAGTTCATGTTTGTGTTTTAAAACTACAACAATGTATCCTGTCTGATGAATTAGACACTTTTTTAAAAATAAAAAATATCATAAAAATATTATTTATCATAAAAATATGATGATTTTTGGGGTAGAAATATATTTGATAGTACTAGATGTGAGAAAGTACTAGATGTAGGAAAGTACTGAAATTTATTATGTACTTCAACATTGACACAACTTATTACAGAAAATTCAGGATAAAAAGGATTCACAGCATACGTCATTTTGATTTTTGTTCAAAATAATAATAAAGAAAGTAATTAAATTTGTACCTTCCAAGTTTAATGATGATGATTTACATTAAAAAAAAAAAAAAAGAACTGTTAAGAACAGGAATCAGAGACCTATTTCAGCTGGTTGAAATGTCCATTTTTTAACTTTTATATTTTTTGACATTTTGGTTGAGCATTCAGCTGCAGCTAAGAGAATATGACAGTCTGTCCTACTACCATGGGATAATGCAGGGCCAGACAATGCCTGACTGGAGCACAGCTAAACAAGAAAACCTTGGAGGCCACAGAAGCTCTTTGCCTCTTGCACACCTTTAGTTTAGGTGTGTGGGATCGCAGACCTGGAAGCTGCAGGAACAAAATGGGCAGAGAGCAGGCAGACTCCACTCTTTCAGACATGAGATAAGAAAACCTGATAAAAAGATGCTGCAAACTACGCCTTGACCGCAGCACTTTGGGAAACCAACATGCCTCTGCTCTCAGAGCTGTATGCTTATTCTTACCAACACAGACAGAATACAACTAGAATACATTGACTCTGACAAATAATAACAAGCTGTTGTTTACACATTCAGAAACTTGCTGAATCAGTTGTAGCTCCTCACAAATATATCCTCCTAAAAGGATGACCAAAACCAAATATAACCTCCTAAAATGATGACCAAGCTTCCCCGTGGTGTGGAGGCTGCAGCAGGTTTGGGGGGCCACTGGGTGATGGAAACCCCAGGAGGGACCTGATATGCACATCAAGTAACGGAGCACTCTGGACCCACTGAGGCTGAGAAGGAAAGTTCTTTAGGACTATTAATCAAAATGTGGTTTGGTTTAAGGGTGGCATTTTGCTAATGCCTATTTAATTGAGAAGTATGCTCTTTGGTGGTGATTAAACCTTTCACAGCACCAAGTAGTTCAAGTTATGTCATGACAAGTAAAGAAAATGAGGATGAAATGAGAAAATGAGGACAGCACAGGGTATTCCTTGCCTAAATAATAAAATACAGGGTATACAGGTATAAATAGTAAAATAGGAAATAAATCTGCAATCACTTGAATGTACTTGAAGCTATTACATGGCTTTGCAACATGTTTAACTGTGATTACTTGCTTGGTTCCACCTTTCCTGTAAACTTTTTTTTTTTTTTTTTAAACCAAATAAGGGACATTCATGCAGGCTAAAATGGTTGTAACTCCTATGCCCTCATGTTTCCCCTGAAGCAGTTGGAAACAATCCTGGTTCAGATTTATTTATTTTAATTTCACTTTAGGAAAGTATAAAGTTAAGGAGGGACCTCAAGAACTCAAAGAAACTTTGGAATTGAAACTCTGCCAGGTAACATAAATAGATTAGAGCATACACTCTGACAGGCCAGGAGCAGCTAGGAATGAAAGATCAAAGAAGCCATGAGAAACAAAAATAGCCAGAGATCTCTAGAACAGATATCATATTATTAAATTAATTACAAGCACAAGAGGTACATGTGTAGACATTAACATGTTCTAAAGAGAGGGGCCAGCCAAGTCGGAAACTGAACTTCTCTGTTCCTTCATTTCTTCTTTTCTCCACTTCATTAATACCAGTGATCAAGGAAGGTTCTTTCTTACCATTTCACTGGAATTTTATCCAGTTAATAGGGGTTCCACAGATTAATCTGGGATGCTGCAGCGTAATTTAGCAGATTATGCTTTGAAATAAAATTTCAGGATATCACCCTCTATTTTCCTTCTCAAATTTTCATTGCATTATCTCATTTGACAATCTTACAGTGGTAGTCATTAAAGATTCAAAATTAACACCAGTTACCACAGCACAGTGTCTGAAATACACTGAAATTTACACAATAAATTTCTCTGATAAGATAGACACATCAGAAAAAAATATTTTAATGACAAACCCAGTCATTTTCCTTATGGTTACTGTTTAAAGCCCTCAAATGTTTAGATTTTTATCACATCTCTTTATGGTCAATACTTACCAACACTCAGAATTTGACCTTTTTCAGTGAATCAACTCCCTCAATCTTTTAATGAATTTTTGTTTCCTGTGAAAAATGGCATTGGAATCTAATTTAAAAACAAAAATTCATGTGTCAATGACCGATGTATAGCATAAAATTTCATGTTCGTCAATGGATGAATTTGAGGGATTCAGTTAGAGCAAATTACCAGGACTGAATATCTCCCTCCAAAATTCTGAAGCTAGAAATTTACTGTGTGGTATGTACAGATAAGCATATACATTGTCTTTTAAAGATAGTACTAATAATAACAATATACAGCATCTCCCTGCTAAATCACCCTTCTTATTGTTGAAAGGCATTTATACAGTTAACTTCGGGGTTTTGGGGTTTCTTTTGAAAAAGGGTGTGGAATTCCAGGTTCATTTTAATGTTAAAAAACTGATGAGTTCTTCTAAAGATAATTAGTCAGAACTTGGCAGACAACAACCTGGAAGGACCAAACCAGCAGCTTCTGCAAACAGAAGCTGAATTAATGCATGAGAGGTGAAGGTGAGCCAGGAACAAAAGTTCTCTAGACTTTCAGAAATCTCGTGATAAGGACAATTTAAGGAGAACGTGTAAGGAAATAAATTTCTGTATTGAAAGGAATTCTTACTGTGGATTGAAGTTTTATTCTTTGTAGTGTATCAATCCAGTCCCCCCAGTAGGAAGGGCAATCGAAATTGTACGAGGTTAGGATGGATAACCATCTCCACTGTGTTCCTCTAGACATACCCGTACAGCAGACTGGGAAGGAGAAGGTAAGTGCTAGCCATTGGCAATGAATTGTTTCAACAGGCTGTGGAATCAGTTTGGCCCATGGAAGGCTGCTGGGGGAGCTGAGATGGCTGCTGAGCTCTGACCATCACCATCAGCTCCATGTGCAGGCCCATACCGCACAGGTACTGGTCTAACTGCCTGTGCCCAAGCCAGGGCTCCTGCATTTGAGCTCAGCTTTCCTGGTTTTTCCCTTGGGAGCAGACCCCTCCGAGACCATGAGGGTGTTAATAGTACCAGTGGAGACCTGTGCAAGATCTACTTATGAAGACCAGTTAGGTAGCCTGTGTTTAAGGAATCTCATATTTAAAAGGATAGCAATAGCTGAACTCAACCAGCAATTATATAACTTTTTTATTTTGGTGCTCAAAGCCTATAAATAACACAGGCATTTGCATCATACTGCTATATTAACACATCCAGTTGTGTGTAAGAACACACCCAGGTTCATTCACATCACTTTGGGAAAGACATAGGTCTTAGCTAGAGTGCCAGATTGCAAATCAGATGGTCCTTGGTCTGAAGCTACATGACGTCAATGGGAAAACTACCTTTCACCTTGGATTCATACAAAGTCTGCAGAAGAAAGGGCTGTTTGTGTGGAGGCAGGCAAAAAAACAACGGGCACCTCCTCTCCTGCATGTAGACCCACAGACAAAAAAGAGAAGGGCATACGGCTAGACAGAAATAGAGATTAATTCCCCTATCTGTCTTGAAATCAAACTATGGAATGCACCATCACTCTGTCAAATACTTTGAGTGGATTTTTAAAAAGGGTTGGATTAGTTCTTTGTTATTATTCACTGCTGCTACTTTCACATAAACAGATAAATATGTGACTAAGCAGAATGCTCTTTTCCACCTTCAAAATTATACTACTGAGAGCAAAGTGTGGCTATCTAAAAGTAATCAAACCCAATAGTTCATGCTGTATGGTAACCTTTTTGCCTGAAGAGATCGGGAAGGAAATATTTTCCCACACTAATGGGTAAGCTCAGTTTCATTTTTCAGCATCTGACATGTTCTTGAAGTACTTGCCTGTTACCACTGGAGACACAATGTGCCACTGCCTTGTTCTCTGTGGCAGATGTGTTACTAGCCATGTGTTACTAGCCCAGTTAGGAGAAATGTTTAGCACCCAAGAGAAGAGGGAGTAGTTGTCCCCTTTGCTTCTTAAGGTCCATACCTTCATCATCTCACCCTAGTCCTCCAGCTTTTGGCCCACTTAAACTTTCAGCCATTGAAGTGTAATTTTTAAGACATCCCTTAATTCCTCATTCCTGGGGTCTACTTATGAAAACCCAAGCAAACAGAAGGCACAGAGCCATGGCATCAGGTAGCTGGCTCTCCCATGTACATAGGCACAAAACTCCATGAGTATACCTCTGCTTAATGAGAAAGCACAAGTGTTCTGACAAGCAAGAACAACAAATAATAATAATAATAAAAAAGTTGCTATCCTGTCAAATACGGTGTGCGTATCAAGGATCTGGAATACAAAGCAGACTTAACAGCAATCACATTTTGAGTAGAATTCACTTGAATGTAACACCTTCTCCCTCTAAGGTTTTGAATGTGGTATCTTAAAGAAGATCACACAAATTACTCATTCTGGGAACAAAGGCTCTTTTTTGAAAGCTGTCAGCTTGCTGACAGTTATGATGAGCATTTACTTCAGGCTTGTAAAACATATTAATCAAACTTGTTCCTATAGCTTCAGTCCAAGGAGGGTTACTGTTTCTTTTAGAGAAATGTTTTACATAAGCGAAGAGCTCTGAATACATATACACCTTGAATGCAAACCACCGTCTATGCCATTCATTTATTCGTAATGAATAAATACTAGTCTACACCAGGTTTAAGGAGGATTGAAGCAGTATACGGAAGTCTGTTTATTACAAGATTATTTGCCAAAGACCTATGCACCATTCATTGAACCCTGAAAAACATTTGAAAATATGGGTTGCATTTGCAAACTTCAATGTATGACATGGAGAGCTGGCAAGCTGCCTGGTTTCTACTTAAAGGATTGTCATTCTGGGAAAAATAAATTTCTCTAACTAGACAAAAGTCAATGTTTTCATGTTTTACTGCAATCAAACTGATATGGCTGACAATTTAATGTCTCAACACTTAAAATATCTGTGGATAATCAGTTACCTCAATCAATCATAACTACAAGATTTCTCTATTTTCAAATCTTGTATACATATGACTGAGATATTTAACAGTTTAGAGAAACATCCCCATCCTTAATCCTTCATGATTTCTCTTAAGCCATTCCGGTTTTTTTTTTTTTTTTTTTTTTTTTTTTCAAATGCAGGATTTTATAATTGCTGGGAAAAAAATAAAAAAAAAAATAATCCAACCCTGCACTGTAATCAGATTTTGAAACCTTTGTGTTAATGTCCTGTTTTATTTAATTTTATGTATATTTTATAGTCTGCTTGCCTGTCAGAAAGATGTGGAAATGTGCTGGCATTCCAGCTGAAGACATCATTATGAGTGAGAAAATGCTCAAGGCTTTTTCAAAGTGGGTGCTGAAACATACGTTTCTCTTCTTTGACTCCAGGGGATGCTAACAGCTGCCCCAGCAGACAGGTATCGCAAGGTCAAAGGCTAGCAGAGCCGTGCACCTTCAGGATTTGACTGCCAGCAAAGTAGATAGGTAGTTTCTCAAAACTGATAATAAAAATAGCAACAATGATGAGAAGAAGAAGAAACTGACAACAAAAATGAAAAGAAACCTGCAAGAAGTGAATTCTGGGTAGCACAACACTTGGCAGAGCTGATTTTAATATCTGACAGGTTGAGTTCACTAATCTTCGCTATTCATATTGACATGAAACTTCATACAGTTTTAGAGATTTGTATCTATTAAGACATGCAGCAGTGTTCCTACAACATGGGAACAAGTTTGCTAGTGCCTACTGTTCTTCTTCTTCCCTGATAAAAATTGATATGAACTGTTTTAAACGCCTAGCAGATAATTAACTCTGAACACTCAATAAAGAAAGCTATGTCTTCAGAGCCTCCTTTATCTTTAAAAAATAATAAAAAGCCAAGCCCCAAACCCACCGACAAGACAAAACAACATTCTTCCCTCAGTCTTCCCCCTCTCTTTTGTTTCTTTGATTACTTGGAGCCTTGTAATCAAACTAAGCTTAGTTTCAGGACCCTTGGGGCAGTATCTCTTAGTTCCCTGTCAGGCTGTGTTGCAAAACAATCAATCTTGCTCCGGCGCTCACTTGGCGGAAGTGCCGCGACACCAGGAGCGCGGCGCTCTGCTCGCACTGTGAAGCTCCGATGACAAAAGTTTTTATCAGAAGCTGACTGTATTTAGGGTTATGAATATGCAATGACTCTCATTAGTATTGAAGCACAGGAGCACGGGCTGACATCCCCCGCCACTTTTAGCTGCTGCAGAGTTGTCTAATGAATTGTCTTGCTCTTTCACTCGCACAGGCTCTGCTGTTATGGCTCCCCGTTCCAAGGGGAGTTGCCCAGTTTGAGAATACTATTGACTGCAGAAATTAATTGCCAGGAACTGCTCTTGATTTTGTTAAACGGTGTTGAGACAGCGTTTAAATTGTCAAAACACAAAACCGTTAAACTCTACATGAGGCAAAGTCATCGTGAGCACCAGGCGCAGATGTGCACAGGTGTGGTGTGGGTCTTGCATGCAGTTTTGTGGTCATACCTGTGCAAACAAACACACCCGTAGCAAAAGGCAGAAGGTCTCGGGAACCTGGCTTCACATTGATTTATCTGTTGTTCTTCCAGCTAGAACAAACGGAGATAAGGGGGCATTCTCCAAATGAACAGGACTCCAATACATTGCTATTTGATCAACCCTTTAATACTCTTTCTTTTTCCTCTGGGACCCTGTCAAACATTTTTCAGCTCACACATCTGCAGTCTTTATGAATAAGGCACTGATAAGGATGTTTCCAACAAATGATTAAGATATCTGGCTTGATTTGTAGTATTTGAGGAGATGTGAATGCTTTCAGAAACAAGTGGAAAGAACCCTTTTTTTTTCCCATTTTTTTTTCCCAATTGGTTAAATTAAGATTTTTTTTTACTATTCATCCGATTTTTTTTTTTTTTTTTTTTTTTTTTTTTTTTTCTGGCACAAAAGAAGCTTTTGTGGCTCTCTGCAGATTGTGAGGGATGGAACGAATTGAAACAGATAATATATTCCAAGAAGCGTAAGTAGCATTCTGAAAGGTGTGCACATACTGCAAATAATAAAGAATATGAGGTTCTCCCAAGAAGATGTCAGTCCTGCACAGCTCTTTATCCATTTAGTCAGTAATGGAAATGGTCCCAGTGCAAAGAGGAGGATCTGTTTAATTTTTACTGTGCTTTTTGGCACTGGTGCTCTAAGGCAAGCTTGGGTTACCTCTTGACCCAACCCCAGGAGGGTCTGTTCTCATCAGCTGGAGAAAAAATAAACATAAAGAACATCTACATGTTGGGAGTATCAAATACAACAGCAGTTTAAAATAAATGCAGTTCTGACAAAAGTGGCTCAAGTATCATACATCAAACACTTGTTACCTCTCTTGGCCTTAGTGATTGCACGTGACTAAGAAAGAGTAAGTGATAAAATCTGAAGAAAGATGAAACCAATCTGGGCCTTTTTAAAGATCATCAATCATTCTACGCAGCCATGATATTATTAGTTCCAGTAAGCCTTGTTCTCCCATTTTATGGACATCATAAACCCCCCACCCCTCAACCAACGCTACCATGGGAAATCATTTTTATGGGCAGCATCTTAGCGTGGACCAATCAGATCTAATCACATAACAAGCTACTGAATTATTCAACGTTCTCCCTAATTCTGCATTCTTCCTGCACTTTGCTGTCACTGCAGGGCTTTAAAAGTATGTGTTTTTACAATATTTATTAAGAAGATAACCATACACAGGAATTTTGCTTTCTCCTTGTCTTTCAATAATCGTTTGTTCCCTTAGATTTTTATGCTACATGCACTACTATATAGAGAATATATATATAGAGAGAATATATATATATATATATATTTTTTTTTTTTTCTCTGAAAATAATAGCAATTCACAATGTGGCAATCGGCTCTAAACTCTTTGG
Source organism: Aythya fuligula (assembly GCF_009819795.1). NCBI lineage: Eukaryota > Metazoa > Chordata > Aves > Anseriformes > Anatidae > Aythya > Aythya fuligula. Next base: position 83,047,528 of record NC_045593.1, on the reverse strand, counting down.
CTTTTAAAATACTGAGTGTAGGGACAACAATAGTGAAACAATTGTGTTCAAACATAAAATATTCAGATTTACTGAGCAAACTGTAACCAGCATGTCTCTTAGCTGTTGCTATGAATACAGGGCTCACATTGTATATGAAAATATTTCAGTTTTAATTGCAAATCTGTGCAGAGATGATTTGGGGTCTGTAATTAGCACATAAATTCCAGACTTTGTGACTGCTGTGAAAACACACATTATTTATGGAACGATTATCTAAATATAATTCAGTGTTTTTTGCTTTCAACAACTACTGTAAAAGTCTGATTTAATAAAATGTGAAAAATTTCCCGTCTTTTACACTTCTGTTTACATTATGAAGCATTCATGCCTCTGCACTGCCATTTCCCACTCCACCTGCAGTGGTCTCTGCTTTCAGTGGATCCATACTTCACTCACACCTCAGGGAGGTTTCTTCACAACCATAAAGTGCCAGGCACTTAATTTGTTTAAAATGAAAGCTTGGATTATGCAAATCGGTCTGAACTGCATGAACAGAGTGAGCTTATGTGACCTCCATCCCTGTGCTTTTCATCCAGGCTAGAAGGGGGAATAGATAGGAGCCCTGTCTGAGCTGGTTTTAAGCTACCGTATGCAGATTTGCACTTATCCAGACAGGGTTACTGGAAGGACAAAGTGGTCTCTTGTTCCCACCCACTTATTGTAAACTGCAGGCTCAGCCACTTCTCGCTCCCATCACTGTAGGTGGCAGCTGGCACAAAGTACCTCGCCTTTTCCACGGGAATTCTTCCTTACCAGCAGCCCCATGTATTTGCAAAATTGGTTGCTCCCACAACCCATTTTGCAGCAATAATTTTTGGGACTTTCTTCCATTCTAGGGTTCAAAAGCATGTTTCTAGGTTATGTGGAACCAAGCTTTTCCCTTCCCAGTTTTGCCTTGCCTGCTGGCTGCTGGTGGGGCCCTGGGCACTGGCTGCACACCAGCGTGCACAGGTGCTCATACACGATGTAACAGGTCAAATAAAACATGTCTTTCAGTAACATCACCAGCAAAAATCTTCCACAGCGGCTTAATTTACACCAGAAGGAGACACTCCCGAAACCTTCCCACCTTGAGATGGCTCTGCATCTAGTTTTGCTGTCTTTGAGGTAAAATCCTCCCCCTTTGCTATCCCAGCAGCAACCTCAATAGTCACCACAGCAGTGGCAGCAATAGGACTATGGAGGTCACCTCCCCTCTGCCACGGCTGCATCTTACAGCAGTTGTTTTACTACTGTGGCATGAGCCTTGCCTGCAGGAGCTGCCCCCAGCAGATGTTGTGGGAAGGGGATGAGTGGGATGGAGGCCACCTGAGTGCCAGGCGCTGCATTTTTGCTTGGTGTGCCCAGGATGTGCTCAGCAGCGGAGCCTTATCTCAGCCTTATCTCAGGTTCCTCTGGTTGCAGAGTGAGGCAGAACCTCACAGCCCGGCCACGGGGCTTGAGTTTCAATTTGCATAGCAGTGTCAATGTCACAGCACACATGCTCTGTGAATGGACTTGCGAAGAGTAATTGAGAGATGCAGCGTCAAGCCACCGAAAGCTGTAATTTAAAGTCCCAGTGCTACTATTACCATTAAAGTTTAAAGTGACAGAGGCCCAATTATGAGTGGTTATTTTCTTAAATAATACTGCATTTCTATCCCCTGTGAAGCACTCATCTCTGCCTTTCCATGGCTGTCACCGGAACCTATCTTTGCGGCTTCTGGTGTCAGAGCTGCTGAGCCTCACACCCCTGACATGGCGTGAACCAGCCAGGAAGCGGGGCTGGGAGCTCTGTTGAGAGCAGCAGAGCAGCAGTGGGCCCAGCCCTTCTGCCTGGCACAACCTGGCGCAGCCCCAGCACCTGAAGGGATCCTGGCCCTGCACTGGGAAACTGGGAATGGCTTCCAGGGACAGTGTGAAAATGGTGCATTTTCAGTAAGAAAAAGAAGGATGGATGAGACCGTAGATCTTTTCTGGCAGACAAGTTGTCTCAGAAATTATTAGAATAGAATAGTTCCACTGGAAAGGACCTTCAAAGATCATCCAGTCCAACTGTCTGACCACTTTTGGACTAACTGAGTCATTAGGGACTAACTAAGCCCATTACTGAGGGCATTGTCCAAACGCCTATTGAACACTGACAGGCACAGGCACCAACCCCATCCTTAGGAATCCTGATCTGGTGTTTGACCACCCTCACCATAAATAAATTTTTCTTAATGTCCAGCTGGCACGGCTTTGTGCTGTTTATGCATATCTTTTCATCAGCTGCCAGGCAGAAGAGACTGCCACCTCCCTCTCCATTTCCCTTCCTCAGGAATAATTTGTATGGAGTAAAGAGGTCACCTCTTGTCCTATTTTTCTCCAAGATAGACAACACAGGTGAGATGTTGAGCCTGCTGCCACCAGCACCCCCAGGTCCCCTCCTGCTGAGCTGTCTCCTCGGCCTGTGCCCATCACTGCTCTATCAGCACCTGGCATTTCCCATGGCTGAACTTCATGCCAGTGCTGATTGCCCAGTGCTCCCATCCAGTCCAATCCCTCTTCCAGGTCTCTCCTCCCTCCAGGGAGTCAGCGTCATTTCCCAGTTGAGTATTGTCAGCAGACTTGTGGAGGACTAATTCCACACCTGTATGCAGATCATGGATAGAAATGTTGAACAGGACCGGCTGTAGGATGCAGCACTGGTAATGCCAGTGACTGCCCACCAGCCAGACGTAGGCCGATTCACAGATGTAGGCCCTCTGAGCTCTTCCATCAAGCCTGTTCACCAACCAGTATGTTATGGACCTTTACATTGTGCAGTTAGGCAATTGGTCCAGAAGGATGCTGTGAGGAACAGGATCAAAGGCCTGGCTGAAATGCAGAAAAGCTAGGTCCACCACCTTCCCCTTATCCACCAGCAGGGTGACTTTTTCATAGAATGAGATCACAGCAGTCCTAAGGCAGGACTTTCCCTTGACGAACCCATGTTGACTCTTCCTGAAAAGAACTTTGTTCTTTAACTGTCTTTCAGTATCCCCCAGAGCAATCTTCTCCGTAACTTTTTGAGAGACTGAGGTTAGTCTAATGCTATATTTGTTGTAATTGTTTCCTACATATTTTGCTTTAGTTAAAAAATTGCTGATTATTAACATGAGAAACCTTAACAAGCAATACAGCTTCTTAGACTGTCTACTCAAATAATAATAATAAAAAAGTCTCCTAGACATTTATTTGGCTTTTGCTACACCTAGGGAACTTCAGATGAGCAGGTTTTGCTGTTTTTAAACATCAGTGAGACAGGTGGCAGGACTCAAATGCTTGATGTGCAGATCTCACAATACTGGTATTCCTTTCTGAGTGCATGGCATGATAAGATGCCTGAAGGTCCTGAACTTTTACATGAAAAAGAAAACACTGCTTTCACAGAACACAAAATTTTAATACAGAGTCTCTTTAAAAAGTGTCATAGTTCTGCTTCTTTTTACACAGGGACTTCCAAAAGTGAAAGCGGCATTTGGCTAGTAGAAAGTTAGTTGAGGAATTTATAGAAGTAGAGCTGTCCTAGATATATCAGCCAGGCCATCTGATGTACATAGTATAAACAATTCAGATCAATCAGATTGATTTTGTTCATGTTATTATCAATAAAAACACATTTTAATTCCTCACACAAAACAATGAATCCATTGTTTTCAGGTGAGATCTGTGACACAAACAACCTGGGACAGTCATTAATAAATATCCAGGTAGAAAGGAAAGCAGACCAGTTCTTGAAAATCTGGCAGAGTCAATTATTTCTCCTTACAAGTGATATAAACATATCAGGTTATTTTCCTAGCTACCTGTCAAGCAGCAGTCCAAAAGACCATAAAATACTGTTTTCAGGCTCAGTTGTGCTGCTAGACAGAAGAATATGAGATGTTTTCCAGACTTTGTTCATCATCAGTCCAAACAGTTTTTATTTCTACCCCTGACATTTAACAGGAATGTAAGTGATCAGGAGAAAATATATTAAAAATCCCTCATACTACACTAGAGAGATGTAATGTAGAAGTAGAAGGACTTTCTCTTTGAAGGCACCTCTGGGCAGGCAGGAAAGTATCGCAGGAGGAGAAGATAGAGTGTTTTATTTGGTGGCCTGTATTTCTATTTTACAGTCAGGAGTATCTAAACGGCAAAACAAAGCTACAGACCAGAGGGGTGGAAATCATATCTGGTGGTGCCATGGACCTTTTCCCTAGCTACTCCCCAGAGCAGAAATAGACAGCATCAGTGTAACAGATTTTTAATTATGGATTGTACATGTATACTATTATCCCTGGTAGCTTTCTGAAATACTCTCAAACTCAGTAAAGGTTCATCTGCTACTTTAGATATTTAAAAAAGGAAATTATGCAGTAACCAGAGGTGAGTATTCCTCTGTGCTATATGATGTACAAACACAGGATCAAAAAATCTGTCCATATCCAAGAGCTTACTGCATAGGTAAATTCTGAAATGCAGAAAAGCTAGGTCCACCACCTTCCCCTTATCTACCAGCAGGGTGACCTTTTCATAGAATGAGATCACAGCAGTCCTAAGGCAGGACTTTCCCTTGACGAACCCATGTTGACTCTTCCTGAAAAGAGCTTTGTTCTTTAACTGCCTTTCAGTATCCCCCAGATACTGAAAGTATCAACATATCAGGTAACTGGAGAAATGTTACGGTGCTGTTAAGGCCATGTTGGTCATAATGTTGAAAGAATAATTCAGCCTTGTGTCCCTCCAGTGGCATGTGTGTGCTCACCTCAAGCACATACTTGGTTCTGTGTTTGACTTGGCTGGGGCTGGCCCAGGGCTGCCCTACACCCCAAGCACCCACCTCCTCTGGGCGCCGTCCTCACAGCTGGATGAAAACCTGGGCCAAGTGACCTCCACGATTCAGCCAGAGCTTTCCTGCAAAGAGTAGTAAAGACTGGTCCCAGAGAAGGCTAATTAGTGTTGGCCTACTGAATGTTAGTGAAATCATTCAAGCCAGGACACATGCTCTGTGCAGATGGACAAAACTGTGATCTGCTGCCAGACTAAAAAAAAAATAATAAAAAAATCACAGAATTTTATGTTATGCACTGTAGACACTCCTCACCTGTTTTAATTTTTAATAGAAATGTTCCTTTTTAAGTACCAGGAGCAATATGAGTATAATATGAGCTCAGAGGACCGTGCAAAACAAGCATAATTGACTCACTGCCATCACTTGCTAGATATTTTTTTCCTTTTCGTTTCCCAAGTCTTAATGTTTCTTATGTTCTTAATGGAAACAGAGCATGCTAGAGAGCTTGCATTTGACACAGAGCTTAAAACCTTGTAGTCAATATTGAAATTAGATTTGAATTACTGTGTAAGTAATTGCCGATAAGAAAAGCGGAGTAAAAGAGCCATGGAAAGACATAAAGCACCTGCAGGTCATAGGCAAAGGAAACCAGAAATAAAAATGTTTACAGAGGTCAAAGGTTTGAATTTTTAATTATTGTTGTATCAAAGAACAGAGGCCACTTTTTATGTGTGTGGCTTTCCTCTGTAGAATCAGAGTTTGTCTTATATGGAAGTTTGGTATATTTCCACTAACCTGTGTCACAACTGAAAAGCCAAACAAATGAACAATATTTACACTGAACCTTTGAACTGTTGGCCTGATACTATCACTCTTTTTAATCACAGAGTAGTTCAGTGTTTAACTAACCTTACTTACATCTTCTCTGTCCCAGCCTGTGCTACATTACCACATCTGCAATAAACAACGAAGAAAGCTGTAATATCCTGAGTAGTGACTATAACCTGTCCTCCCCTTAATGACAGGTTTATGCACTTCGTCAAAACCCATCATCTGAACAGAAAAGATTGAATTCAGTGGCTGGTGAATTGGACATGCTGACATAAAAGCAGTGAGGTGTCTGTGCTTATTAGAGACTTCCTAATAGGAGATAGCCCTGGTGACTTACTGAAAGGCAGACTTGCTGTCATCTAGGGTGTTTTCTGGAAGTCAAAGCAGTAAAAACAAATGAGAAGCAGTATTTGCTCTGTTCGCTATACGAAAACTTATAATATTACTTTGACTGAGAAAAGAATGTCACCACTTAAGCAATTTGAAGCCATTCCCAACTTTAGGGGACAGAATGGGGAAAGGGAGAGTCATCACATTCTGATCCAGGATGCTATATATTGCACGCACAAAGCTCCTGACCAGACCAACATTTCTGATAAAAAGTTCAGTAGTGATCATGTCTGTTAGGATGTAGCCTGAAGTTCCCAATTAGGTTTCAGAGTAAACATCAACTAGGGCAGAACCAGAGCTCATCTGTTCTCTAAAAGCATTTTCTTTCTCTCCTTATGAAAGTTCTTAGTGAAAAACAAACCTGGACAAAACTGATAATTTCTGTAGGTTCTTGCAGAGAAGGATGGATTCACAACCTTTTCTTGATCCAGTCAAATTCTATCTAAATGCATGTGAGTAGGAGAACTCAGTGTCTTTTGAGTACTGCTCCTTCTCCATGACAGCAAGAAACAGAGGAGAAGGGTATTTATTTATTTGTGGCCTTGACCCATGCTACTATTTCCAGCTTCAGATTTTTTTTTTTTTTTTTGTATTCTTGATAAAAAAGTTTGTCTTTCTTTTTTTCTGCATTTCAGTGTATTCACCTGAAAACAAGTACATTAAGAGTCTTCCAACATGTATTGAAGCCAGGGGTCCTGGTTTATGTTACCAAAATATTTTAAGGTCCTCACAGGAAAGGAAGTATACAAAACCAAAGCTGCAATTGAAAGATAGATGGCAAGCAACATTGTCATCATCTTACAGCATCCTTTTTGCTTCTTTTCTATTAACAGTCCTTATCTCAAATACTATAAAGATATTTTTTTGCACAGGAGCGGAGGTGAACAAGGCCTTCAGAATCATCACTCAGACAAAGGAAAATGCTTTCTTGTTGAGGAAGCTCATTAACAATATAAGCAGTGATGGAATCTGCACTTGGGGTAACTCCAAAACCACCTACTCACCCTGGTTAGGATAGCTACAGACAGATCCTGGTGGCAGGATTAATATTTCCCCTGGCTTGGCTCTTGTGATTTATGTTCACAGCTATTAAAAGGAAAAGAAAGAAAGGTTTCAAAGATGTGTTTGCATTCCCCAGCAGAGCTGTTTGTGATTTCTGTTTTGTAGGAAATCTTTCTTTTATCCATTAATAAGGAGACAGAAAAACCCTGAAGACTTCTACTAATTCTTATTCCCCTCCATTGACAGCACCACCAGATATAAATTTGAGAAATCTACCTGCAGTATTAGGTTCAGTTAATAAGCTGGTATCATCCCCAGCCTGGAGAAAGCATGTAACTAAATACGTTTGCTGTTCACCCTTCCTTCAGCAGAGGAACTGGAGAGGAGAAGGGAAAGGAAGGAAAATTTTAACTCATTCATCTGCATCCCTCTTTCTGCACAGTGTCTTTTCTGCCAGATAAATAGAAAACTTGGATGTGCGTCACTGCCAGCTGACACCTTCATGAACAATAACATGCCTGTACACATGAGATAAGTCAGTGGATGCTGCTCTGAAGTTCACAGTTTAAGCTTTCCTTATGCTCCCTTCTGGTCCTTTTCCTCCCTCGGTTCTTTAATTGTTATAAGCATGTAACTCACTCGGGAATGATGTTCATGCAGGAGAGGGAACCAGCTAGCCTTCGTATGCATATGATGTGGAAGGGAATTATGGAGTCGTCACTAAAACACCTTTCACTTAAACACATTTACATTAGGAGTACCTTGTTAAGTACACTGATGACAGCATCCTCAGAAAGAAAAGGAACTCACAAGTATGTGAGTTGGTCCTAATTCCTGAGAATTAAGCATATGTTTAAGAATGTCTTTGCTCAGAAAAGTC